>NW_027650120.1:0-166692 GCF_965287045.1 Carcharhinus amblyrhynchos
GTCTCTGCGTCTCAGACTCTCAGCGTCTGCGCATTCTCTGCGTCTCAGAGTCTCTGCGTCAATGCGTCTCAGAGTCTCTGCGTCTCTGCGTCTCAGAATCTCTGCGTCTCTGCGTCTCAGAGTCTCTGCGTCTCTGCGTCTCAGACTCTCAGCGTCTCTGCGTCTCAGAGTTTCTGCGTCAATGCGTCTCAGAGTCTCAGAGTCTCTGCGTCTCTGCGTCTCAGAGTCTCTGCGTCTCTGCGTCTCAGACTCTCAGCGTCTCTGCGTCTCAGAGTTTCTGCGTCAATGCGTCTCAGAGTCTCAGAGTCTCTGCGTCTCTGCGTCTCAGAGTCTCTGCGTCTCTGCGTCTCAGACTCTCAGCGTCTCTGTGTCTCTGCATCTCAGAGTCTCAGATTCTCAGTGTCTCAGCGCCTCAGAGTCACAGAGTCTCAGCGTCTCTGCATCTCTGCTTCTCTGCGTCTCAGAGTCTCTGCGTCTCTGCGTCTCAGAGTCTCTGCGTCACTGCGTCTCAGAGTCTCAGAGTCTCTGCGTCTCAGAGTCTCTGCGTCTCAGAGTCTCTGCGTCTCTGCGTCTCAGAGTCTCTGCGTCTCATAGTCTCTGCGTCTCTGCGTCTCAGGAGTCTCAGAGTCTCTGCGTCTCATACTCTCTGCGTCTCTGCGTCTCAGAGTCTCTGCGTCTCAGAGTCTCTGCGTCTCTGCGTCTCAGAGTCTCTGCGTCTCATAGTCTCTGCGTCACTGCGTCTCAGAGTCTTTGCGTCTCTGCGTCTCAGAGTCTCTGCGTCTCTGCGTCTCAGAGTCTCTGCGTCTCTGCGTCTCAGAGTCTCTGCGTCTCAGTGTCTCAGAGTCTCTGCGTCTCTACGTCACAGAGTCTCTGCGTCTCAGTGTCTGAGTCTCTGCGTCACTGTGTCTCTGCATCTCAGAGTCTCTGCGTCTCTGCGTCTCTGCGTCTCAGAGTCTCTGCGTCTCTGCGTCTCAGAGTCTCTGCGTCTCTGCGTCTCAGACTCTCAGCGTCTGCGCGTCTCTGCGTCTCAGAGTCTCTGCGTCAATGCGTCTCAGAGTCTCTGCGTCTCTACGTCTCAGAGTCTCTGCGTCTCTGCGTCTCAGAGTCTCTGCGTCTCTGCGTCTCAGACTCTTCGCGTCTCTGCGTCTCAGAGTCCTCTGCGTCAATGCGTCTCAGAGTCTCAGAGTCTCTGCGTCTCTGCGTCTCAGAGTCTCTGCGTGTCTGCGTCTCAGACTCTCAGCGTCTCTGCGTCTCTGCATCTCAGAGTCTCAGATTCTCAGTGTCTCAGCGCCTCAGAGTCACAGAGTCTCAGCGTCTCTGCATCTCTGCTTCTCTGCGTCTCAGAGTCTCTGCGTCATTGCGTCTCAGAGTCTCTGCGTCTCTGCGTCTCAGAGTCACTGCGTCTCAGAGTCTCAGAGTCTCTGCGTCTCAGAGTCTCTGCGTCTCTGCGTCTCAGAGTCTCTGCGTCTCTGCGTCTCAGAGTCTCTGCGTCTCTGCGTCTCAGACTCTCAGCGTCTCTGCGTCTCAGACTCTCAGCGTCTGTGCGTCTCTGCGTCTCAGAGTCTCTGCGTCAATGCGTCTCAGAGTCTCTGCGTCTCTGCGTCTCAGAGTCTCTGCGTCTCTGCGTCTCAGAGTCTCTGCGTCTCTGCGTCTCAGACTCTCAGCGTCTCTGCGTCTCAGAGTCTCTGCGTCAATGCGTCTCAGAGTCTCAGAGTCTCTGCGTCTCTGCGTCTCAGAGTCTCTGCGTCTCTGCGTCTCAGACTCTCAGCGTCTCAGAGTCTCTGCGTCTCTGCGTCAATGCGTCTCATAGTCTCTGCGTCACTGCGTCTCAGAGTCTCTGCGTCACTGCGTCTCAGAGTCTCTGCGTCACTGCGTCTCAGAGTCTCAGCGTCACTGCGTCTCAGAGTCTCTGCGTCACTGCGTCTCAGAGTCTCAGAGTCTCTGCGTCTCAGAGTCTCTGCGTCACTGCGTCTCAGAGTCTCAGAGTCTCTGCGTCTCAGAGTCTCTGCGTCACTGCGTCTCAGAGTCTCTGCGTCGCTGCGTCTCAGAGTCTCTGCGTCGCTGCGTCTCAGAGTCTCTGCGTCTCTGCGTCGCAGAGTCTCTGCGTCGCTGCGTCTCAGAGTCTCTGCGTCGCTGCGTCTCAGAGTCTCTGCTCACTGCGTCGCTGTGTCTCAGAGTCTCAGAATCTCAGAGTCTCAGAGTCTCAGAGTCTCTGCGTCTCAGAGTCTCAGAGTCTCTGCGTCTCTGCGTCTCTGCGTCTCAGAGTCTCTGCGTCTCAGCGTCTCAGAGTCTCTGCGTCTCTGCGTCTCAGACTCTCAGCGTCTCTGCGTCTCAGACTCTCAGCGTCTGTGCGTCTCTGCGTCTCAGAGTCTCTGCGTCAATGCGTCTCAGAGTCTCTGCGTCTCTGCGTCTCAGAGTCTCAGAGTCTCTGCGTCTCAGACTCTCTGCGTCTCTGCGTCTCAGACTCTCAGCGTCTCTGCGTCTCAGAGTCTCTGCGTCAATGCGTCTCAGAGTCTCTGCGTCTCTGCGTCTCAGTGTCTCTGCGTCTCTGCGTCTCAGACTCTCTGCGTCTCTGCGTCTCAGACTCTCAGCGTCTCTGTGTCTCAGACTCTCTGCGTCTCTGCGTCTCAGACTCTCAGCGTCTCTGCGTCTCAGAGTCTCTGCGTCAATGCGTCTCAGAGTCTCAGAGTCTCTGCGTCTCTGCGTCTCAGAGTCTCTGCGTCTCAGACTCTCAGCGTCTCTGCGTCTCTGCATCTCAGAGTCTCAGATTCTCAGTGTCTCAGCGCCTCAGAGTCACAGAGTCTCAGCGTCTCTGCATCTCTGCTTCTCTGCGTCTCAGAGTCTCTGCGTCATTGCGTCTCAGAGTCTCAGCGTCTCAGAGTCTCTGCGTCAATGCGTCTCAGAGTCTCTGCGTCACTGCGTCTCAGAGTCTCTGCGTCACTGCGTCTCAGAGTCTCTGCGTCTCTGCGTCTCAGAGTCTCTGCGTCTCTGCGTCTCAGACTCTCAGCGTCTCTGCGTCTCAGAGTCTCTGCGTCAATGCGTCTCAGAGTCTCAGAGTCTCTGCGTCTCTGCGTCTCAGAGTCTCTGCGTCTCAGACTCTCAGCGTCTCAGAGTCTCTGCGTCTCTGCGTCAATGCGTCTCATAGTCTCTGCGTCACTGCGTCTCAGAGTCTCTGCGTCACTGCGTCTCAGAGTCTCTGCGTCACTGCGTCTCAGAGTCTCTGCGTCACTGCGTCTCAGAGTCTCAGAGTCTCTGCGTCTCAGAGTCTCTGCGTCACTGCGTCTCAGAGTCTCAGAGTCTCTGCGTCTCAGAGTCTCTGCGTCACTGCGTCTCAGAGTCTCTGCGTCGCTGCGTCTCAGAGTCTCTGCGTCGCTGCGTCTCAGAGTCTCTGCGTCTCTGCGTCGCAGAGTCTCAGCGTCACTGCGTCTCAGAGTCTCTGCGTCTCAGAGTCTCTGCGTCACTGCGTCTCAGAGTCTCAGAGTCTCTGTGTCACAGAGTCTCTGCGTCTCAGAGTCTCTGCGTCACTGCGTCTCAGAGTCTCAGAGTCTCTGCGTCACTGCGTCTCAGAGTCTCTGCGTCTCAGAGTCTCTGCGTCACTGCGTCTCAGAGTCTCTGCGTCACTGCGTCTCAGAGTCTCTGTGTCACTGCGTCTCAGAGTCTCAGAGTCTCAGCGTCACTGCGTCTCAGAGTCTCTGCGTCTCAGAGTCTCTGCGTCACTGCGTCTCAGAGTCTCAGAGTCTCTGCGTCACAGAGTCTCTGCGTCTCAGACTCTCTGCGTCTCTGCGTCTCAGACTCTCAGCGTCTCTGCGTCTCAGAGTCTCTGCGTCAATGCGTCTCAGAGTCTCTGCGTCTCTGCGTCTCAGTGTCTCTGCGTCTCTGCGTCTCAGACTCTCTGCGTCTCTGCGTCTCAGACTCTCAGCGTCTCTGTGTCTCAGACTCTCTGCGTCTCTGCGTCTCAGACTCTCAGCGTCTCTGCGTCTCAGAGTCTCTGCGTCAATGCGTCTCAGAGTCTCAGAGTCTCTGCGTCTCTGCGTCTCAGAGTCTCTGCGTCTCAGACTCTCAGCGTCTCTGCGTCTCTGCATCTCAGAGTCTCAGATTCTCAGTGTCTCAGCGCCTCAGAGTCACAGAGTCTCAGCGTCTCTGCATCTCTGCTTCTCTGCGTCTCAGAGTCTCTGCGTCATTGCGTCTCAGAGTCTCAGCGTCTCAGAGTCTCTGCGTCAATGCGTCTCAGAGTCTCTGCGTCACTGCGTCTCAGAGTCTCTGCGTCACTGCGTCTCAGAGTCTCTGCGTCACTGCGTCTCAGAGTCTCTGTGTCACTGCGTCTCAGAGTCTCAGAGTCTCAGCGTCACTGCGTCTCAGAGTCTCTGCGTCTCAGAGTCTCTGCGTCACTGCGTCTCAGAGTCTCAGAGTCTCTGTGTCACAGAGTCTCTGCGTCTCAGAGTCTCTGCGTCACTGCGTCTCAGAGTCTCAGAGTCTCTGCGTCACTGCGTCTCAGAGTCTCTGCGTCTCAGAGTCTCTGCGTCACTGCGTCTCAGAGTCTCTGCGTCACTGCGTCTCAGAGTCTCTGTGTCACTGCGTCTCAGAGTCTCAGAGTCTCAGCGTCACTGCGTCTCAGAGTCTCTGCGTCTCAGAGTCTCTGCGTCACTGCGTCTCAGAGTCTCAGAGTCTCTGCGTCACAGAGTCTCTGGTCTCAGAGTCTCTGCGTCTCAGAGTCTCAGAGTCTCTGCGTCACTGCGTCTCAGAGTCTCTGCGTCTCAGAGTCTCTGCGTCACTGCGTCTCAGAGTCTCAGAGTCTCAGAGTCTCTGCGGTCACTGCGTCTCAGAGTCTCTGCGTCTCAGAGTCTCTGCGTCACTGCGTCTCAGAGTCTCTGCGTCGCTGCGTCTCAGAGTCGCTGCGTCTCAGAGTCCCTGCGTCGCTGCGTCTCAGAGTCTCTGCGTCGCTGCGTCTCAGAGTCTCTGCTCACTGCGTCGCTGTGTCTCAGAGTCTCAGAGTCTCAGTATCTCAGAGTCTCTGCGTCTCTGCGTCTCTGCGTCTCTGCGTCTCATAGTCTCTGCGTCACTGCGTCTCTGCGTCTCAGTCTCTGCGTCTCAGTGTCTCTGCATCTCAGAGTCACAGAGTCTCTGCGTCTCTGCCTCTCTGCGTCTCTGCGTCTCAGAGTCTCTGCGTCTCAGTGTCTCTGCATCTCAGAGTCACAGAGTCCCTGCGTCTCTGCGTCTCTGCGTCTCAGAGTCTCTGCGTCTCAGTGTCTCTGCATCTCAGAGTCACAGAGTCCCTGCGTCACTGCGCCTCTGCTCTCAGAGTCTCTGCGTCTCAGAGTCTCAGAATCTCAGTATCTCAGCGCCTCAGAGTCACAGAGTCACAGAGTCTCAGCGTCTCAGCGTCTCTGCGTCTCTGCTTCTCTGCATCTCAGAGTCTCTGCGTCACTGCGTCACAGAGTCCCTGCGTCACTACGTCTCAGAGTCTCTGCGTCTCAGCGTCTCTGCGTCTCTGCTTCTCTGCATCTCAGAGTCTCTGCGTCTCAGAGTCTCTGCGCCACTGCGTCTCTGCGTCTCAGCGTCTCTGCGTCTCTGCGTCTCAGAGTCTCTGCGTCACTGTGTCTCAGAGTCTCTGCGTCACTGCGTCTCAGAGTCTCTGCGTCTCTGCGTCTCAGAGTCTCAGAATCCCTGCGTCACTGCGTCACAGAGTCTCTGCGTCTCTGCGTCTCTGCGTCTCAGAGTCTCTGCGTCTCTGCGTCTCAGAGTCTCTGCGTCACTGCGTCTCAGAGTCTCTGCGTCTCTGCGCCTCTGCGTCTCAGAGTCTCTGCGTCTCTGCGTCTCTGCGTCTCAGAGTCTCAGCGTCTCTGCGTCTCTGCGTCTCAGAGTCTCTGCGTCTCTGCGTCTCAGAGTCTCTGCGTCTCAGCGTCTCAGAGTCTCTGCGTCTCTGCGTCTCAGACTCTCAGCGTCTCTGCGTCTCAGAGTCTCAGCGTCTGTGCGTCTCTGCGTCTCAGAGTCTCTGCGTCAATGCGTCTCAGAGTCTCTGCGTCTCTGCGTCTCAGAGTCTCAGAGTCTCTGCGTCTCAGACTCTCTGCGTCTCTGCGTCTCAGACTCTCAGCGTCTCTGCGTCTCAGAGTCTCTGCGTCAATGCGTCTCAGAGTCTCTGCGTCTCTGCGTCTCAGTGTCTCTGCGTCTCTGCGTCTCAGACTCTCTGCGTCTCTGCGTCTCAGACTCTCAGCGTCTCTGTGTCTCAGACTCTCTGCGTCTCTGCGTCTCAGACTCTCAGCGTCTCTGCGTCTCAGAGTCTCTGCGTCAATGCGTCTCAGAGTCTCAGAGTCTCTGCGTCTCTGCGTCTCAGAGTCTCTGCGTCTCAGACTCTCAGCGTCTCTGCGTCTCTGCATCTCAGAGTCTCAGATTCTCAGTGTCTCAGCGCCTCAGAGTCACAGAGTCTCAGCGTCTCTGCATCTCTGCTTCTCTGCGTCTCAGAGTCTCTGCGTCATTGCGTCTCAGAGTCTCAGCGTCTCAGAGTCTCTGCGTCAATGCGTCTCAGAGTCTCTGCGTCACTGCGTCTCAGAGTCTCTGCGTCACTGCGTCTCAGAGTCTCTGCGTCACTGCGTCTCAGAGTCTCTGTGTCACTGCGTCTCAGAGTCTCAGAGTCTCAGCGTCACTGCGTCTCAGAGTCTCTGCGTCTCAGAGTCTCTGCGTCACTGCGTCTCAGAGTCTCAGAGTCTCTGTGTCACAGAGTCTCTGCGTCTCAGAGTCTCTGCGTCACTGCGTCTCAGAGTCTCAGAGTCTCTGCGTCACTGCGTCTCAGAGTCTCTGCGTCTCAGAGTCTCTGCGTCACTGCGTCTCAGAGTCTCTGCGTCACTGCGTCTCAGAGTCTCTGTGTCACTGCGTCTCAGAGTCTCAGAGTCTCAGCGTCACTGCGTCTCAGAGTCTCTGCGTCTCAGAGTCTCTGCGTCACTGCGTCTCAGAGTCTCAGAGTCTCTGCGTCACAGAGTCTCTGCGTCTCAGAGTCTCTGCGTCACTGCGTCTCAGAGTCTCAGAGTCTCTGCGTCACTGCGTCTCAGAGTCTCTGCGTCTCAGAGTCTCTGCGTCACTGCGTCTCAGAGTCTCAGAGTCTCAGAGTCTCTGCGTCACTGCGTCTCAGAGTCTCTGCGTCTCAGAGTCTCTGCGTCACTGCGTCTCAGAGTCTCTGCGTCGCTGCGTCTCAGAGTCGCTGCGTCTCAGAGTCCCTGCGTCGCTGCGTCTCAGAGTCTCTGCGTCGCTGCGTCTCAGAGTCTCTGCTCACTGCGTCGCTGTGTCTCAGAGTCTCAGAGTCTCAGTATCTCAGAGTCTCTGCGTCTCTGCGTCTCTGCGTCTCATAGTCTCTGCGTCACTGCGTCTCTGCGTCTCAGTCTCTGCGTCTCAGTGTCTCTGCATCTCAGAGTCACAGAGTCTCTGCGTCTCTGCCTCTCTGCGTCTCTGCGTCTCAGAGTCTCTGCGTCTCAGTGTCTCTGCATCTCAGAGTCACAGAGTCCCTGCGTCTCTGCGTCTCTGCGTCTCAGAGTCTCTGCGTCTCAGTGTCTCTGCATCTCAGAGTCACAGAGTCCCTGCGTCACTGCGCCTCTGCTCTCAGAGTCTCTGCGTCTCAGAGTCTCAGAATCTCAGTATCTCAGCGCCTCAGAGTCACAGAGTCACAGAGTCTCAGCGTCTCAGCGTCTCTGCGTCTCTGCTTCTCTGCATCTCAGAGTCTCTGCGTCACTGCGTCACAGAGTCCCTGCGTCACTACGTCTCAGAGTCTCTGCGTCTCAGCGTCTCTGCGTCTCTGCTTCTCTGCATCTCAGAGTCTCTGCGTCTCAGAGTCTCTGCGCCACTGCGTCTCTGCGTCTCAGCGTCTCTGCGTCTCTGCGTCTCAGAGTCTCTGCGTCACTGTGTCTCAGAGTCTCTGCGTCACTGCGTCTCAGAGTCTCTGCGTCTCTGCGTCTCAGAGTCTCAGAATCCCTGCGTCACTGCGTCACAGAGTCTCTGCGTCTCTGCGTCTCTGCGTCTCAGAGTCTCTGCGTCTCTGCGTCTCAGAGTCTCTGCGTCACTGCGTCTCAGAGTCTCTGCGTCTCTGCGTCTCTGCGTCTCAGAGTCTCTGCGTCTCTGCGTCTCTGCGTCTCAGAGTCTCAGCGTCTCTGCGTCTCAGAGTCTCTGCGTCTCTGCGTCTCAGAGTCTCTGCGTCACTGCGTCTCAGAGTCTCTGCGTCTCTGCGTCTCAGAGTCTCTGCGTCTCTGAGTCTCTGCGTCTCTGTGTCTCAGAGTCTCTGCGTCTATGTGTCTCAGAGTCTCTGCGTCTCTGCGTCTCAGAGTCTCTGTGTCTCTGCGTCTCTGCGTCAATGCGTCTCTGCGTCTCAGAGTCTCTGTGTCTCTGCGTCTCTGCGTCAATGCGTCTCATAGTCTCTGCGTCTCAGAGTCTCTGCGTCTCAGCGTCTCAGAGACTCTGCGTCTCTGCGTCAATGCATCTCATAGTCTCTGCGTCTCTGCGTCTCAGATTCTCTGCGTCTCAGCGTCTCAGAGTCTCTGCGTCTCTGCGTCTCTGCGTCTCAGAGTCTCTGCGTCTCTGCGTCTCAGACTCTCAGCGTCTGCACATCTCTGCGTCTCAGAGTCTCTGCGTCAATGCGTCTCAGAGTCTCTGCGTCTCTGCGTCTCAGAATCTCTGCGTCTCTGCGTCTCAGAGTCTCTGCGTCTCTGCGTCTCAGAGTCTCTGCGTCTCTGCGTCTCAGAGTCTCTGCGTCACTGCGTCTCAGAGTCTCTGCGTCTCTGCGTCTCAGAGTCTCTGCGTCTCTGAGTCTCTGCGTCTCTGTGTCTCAGAGTCTCTGCGTCTATGTGTCTCAGAGTCTCTGCGTCTCTGCGTCTCAGAGTCTCTGTGTCTCTGCGTCTCTGCGTCAATGCGTCACTGCGTCTCAGAGTCTCTGTGTCTCTGCGTCTCTGCGTCAATGCGTCTCATAGTCTCTGCGTCTCAGAGTCTCTGCGTCTCAGCGTCTCAGAGACTCTGCGTCTCTGCGTCAATGCATCTCATAGTCTCTGCGTCTCTGCGTCTCAGATTCTCTGCGTCTCAGCGTCTCAGAGTCTCTGCGTCTCTGCGTCTCTGCGTCTCAGAGTCTCTGCGTCTCTGCGTCTCTGCGTCTCAGACTCTCAGCGTCTGCGCATCTCTGCGTCTCAGAGTCTCTGCGTCAATGCGTCTCAGAGTCTCTGCGTCTCTGCGTCTCAGAATCTCTGCGTCTCTGCGTCTCAGAGTCTCTGCGTCTCTGCGTCTCAGAGTCTCTGCGTCTCTGCGTCTCAGAGTCTCTGCGTCACTGCGTCTCAGAGTCTCTGCGTCTCTGCGTCTCAGAGTCTCTGCGTCTCTGAGTCTCTGCGTCTCTGTGTCTCAGAGTCTCTGCGTCTATGTGTCTCAGAGTCTCTGCGTCTCTGCGTCTCAGAGTCTCTGTGTCTCTGCGTCTCTGCGTCAATGCGTCTCTGCGTCTCAGAGTCTCTGTGTCTCTGCGTCTCTGCGTCAATGCGTCTCATAGTCTCTGCGTCTCAGAGTCTCTGCGTCTCAGCGTCTCAGAGACTCTGCGTCTCTGCGTCAATGCATCTCATAGTCTCTGCGTCTCTGCGTCTCAGATTCTCTGCGTCTCAGCGTCTCAGAGTCTCTGCGTCTCTGCGTCTCTGCGTCTCAGAGTCTCTGCGTCTCTGCGTCTCTGCGTCTCAGACTCTCAGCGTCTGCGCATCTCTGCGTCTCAGAGTCTCTGCGTCAATGCGTCTCAGAGTCTCTGCGTCTCTGCGTCTCAGAATCTCTGCGTCTCTGCGTCTCAGAGTCTCTGCGTCTCTGCGTCTCAGACTCTCAGCGTCTCTGCGTCTCAGAGTTTCTGCGTCAATGCGTCTCAGAGTCTCAGAGTCTCTGCGTCTCTGCGTCTCAGAGTCTCTGCGTCTCTGCGTCTCAGACTCTCAGCGTCTCTGTGTCTCTGCATCTCAGAGTCTCAGATTCTCAGTGTCTCAGCGCCTCAGAGTCACAGAGTCTCAGCGTCTCTGCATCTCTGCTTCTCTGCGTCTCAGAGTCTCTGCGTCTCTGCGTCTCAGAGTCTCTGCGTCACTGCGTCTCAGAGTCTCAGAGTCTCTGCGTCTCAGAGTCTCTGCGTCTCAGAGTCTCTGCGTCTCTGCGTCTCAGAGTCTCTGCGTCTCATAGTCTCTGCGTCTCTGCGTCTCAGAGTCTCAGAGTCTCTGCGTCTCATACTCTCTGCGTCTCTGCGTCTCAGAGTCTCTGCGTCTCAGAGTCTCTGCGTCTCTGCGTCTCAGAGTCTCTGCGTCTCATAGTCTCTGCGTCACTGCGTCTCAGAGTCTTTGCGTCTCTGCGTCTCAGAGTCTCTGCGTCTCTGCGTCTCAGAGTCTCTGCGTCTCTGCGTCTCAGAGTCTCTGCGTCTCAGTGTCTCAGAGTCTCTGCGTCACTGCGTCTCAGAGACTCTGCGTCGCTGCGTCTCATAGTCTCTGCGTCTCAGAGTCTCTGCGTCTCTGCGTCACAGAGTCTCTGCGTCTCAGTGTCTGAGTCTCTGCGTCACTGTGTCTCTCCGTCTCAGAGTCTCTGCGTCTCTGCGTCTCTGCGTCTCAGAGTCTCTGCGTCTCTGCGTCTCAGAGTCTCTGCGTCTCTGCGTCTCAGACTCTCAGCGTCTGCGCGTCTCTGCGTCTCAGAGTCTCTGCGTCAATGCGTCTCAGAGTCTCTGCGTCTCTGCGTCTCTGCGTCTCAGAGTCTCTGCGTCTCAGCGTCTGTACGTCTCTGCGTCTCAGAGTTTCTGCGTCACTGCGTCTCAGAGTCTCTGCGTCTCAGAGTCGCTGCGTCTCTGCGTCTCAGAGTTTCTGCGTCACTGCGTCTCAGAGTCTCAGAGTCTCTGCGTCACTGCGTCTCAGAGTCTCTGCATCTCTGCGTCTCAGAGTCTCTGCGTCTCTGCGTCTCTGCGTCTCAGAGTCTCTGCGTCTCTGCGTCAATGCGTCTCATAGTCTCTGCGTCACTGCGTCTCTGCGTCTCAGAGTCTCTGCGTCTCAGTGTCTCTGCATCTCAGAGTCACAGAGTCTCTGCGTCTCTGCGTCTCTGTGTCTCAGTGTCTCTGCATCTCAGAGTCACAGAGTCTCTGCGTCACTGCGTCTCTGCTCTCAGAGTCTCTGCGTCTCAGAGTCTCTGCGTCTCTGCGTCAATGCGTCTCATAGTCTCTGCGTCACTGCGTCTCTGCGTCTCAGAGTCTCTGCGTCTCAGTGTCTCTGCATCTCAGAGTCACAGAGTCTCTGCGTCTCTGCGTCAATGCGTCTCAGAGTCTCTGCGTCTCTGCGTCTCAGAGTCTCTGCGTCTCTGCGTCTCAGAGTCTCAGAGTCTCTGCGTCTCAGCGTCTGTGCGTTTCTGCGTCTCAGAGTCTCTGCGTCTCTGCGTCTCAGCGTCTCAGAGTCTCAGAGTCTCAGAGTCTCTGCGTCTCTGCGTCTCTGCGTCTCTGCGTCTCAGCATCTCTGCGTCTCTGCGTCTCAGAGTCTCTGCGTCTCAGAGTCTCTGCGTCTCTGCGTCTCAGCGTCTCAGAGTCTCTGCGTCTCAGAGTCTCTGCGTCTCTGCGTCTCAGCGTCTCAGAGTCTCAGAGTCTCTGCGTCTCTGCGTCTCTGCGTTTCTGCGTCTCAGAGTCTCTGCGTCTCTGCGTCTCTGCGTCTCAGAGTCTCTGCGTCTCAGAGTCTCTGCGTCTCTGCGTCTCAAAGTCTCAGAGTCTCTGCGTCTCTGCGTCTCAGAGTCTCAGAGTCTCTGCGTCTCTGCGTCTCAGAGTCTCAGAGTCTCTGCGTCTCAGAGTCTCTGCGTCTCTGCGTCTCAAAGTCTCAGAGTCTCTGCGTCTCTGCGTCTCTGCATCTCAGAGTCTCTGCGTCTCTGCATCTCCGAGTCTCTGCGTATCTGCGTCTCTGCGTCTCAGAGTCTCTGCGTCACTGCGTCTCAGAGTCTCTGCGTCACTGCGTCTCAGAGTCTCTGCGTCTCTGCGTCTCTGCGTCTCAGAGTCTCTGCGTCTCTGCGTCTCTGCGTCTCAGCGTCTCAGATTCTCAGAGTCTCAGAGTCTCTGCGTCTCTGCGTCTCTGCGTCTCTGCGTCTCAGCATCTCAGAGTCCCTGCGTCTCTGCGTCTCAGCGTCTCTGAGTCTCAGCGTCTCTACATCTCAGAGTCTCATCGTCTCAGCGTCTCAGAGTCTCTGTGTCTCAGCGTCTCTGAGTCTCAGCGTCTCTGCGTCTCTGCGTCTCAGAGTCTCAGAGTCTCTGCCTCTCAGCGTCTCTGCGTCTCAGCATCTCTGAGTCTCAGCGGCTCTGCGTCTCAGAGTCTCTGCCTCTCAGCGTCTCTGCGTCTCAGAGTCTCTGTGTCGCAGCATCTCTACGTCTCAGCGTCTCTGCGTCTCAGAGTCACAGAGTCTCAGCGTCTCAGAGTTTCAGCATCTCTGCGTCTCAGCGTCTCTACTTCTCAGAGTCTCTGCGTCTCAGCATCTCTACATCTCAGTGTCTATGCGTCTCAGAGTCACAGAGTCACAGAGTCTCAGCGTCTCAGCGTTTCAGCGTCTCAGAGTCTCTGCGTCTCAGAGTCTCTGCGTCTCAGTGTCTCTGCGTCTCTGCGTCTCTGCGTCTCAGAGACTCAGTGTCTCTGCGTCTCTGCGTCTCAGAGACTCTGCGTCTCCGCGTCTCTGCATCTCAGAGTCTCGGCGTCTTAGAGTCTCTGCGTCTCAGCGTCTCAGTGTCGCTGCAACTCAGAGTCTCTGTGTCTCAGCGTCTCTGCAACTCAGAGTCTCTGTGTCTCAGCGTCTCTGCGTCTCAGAGTCACAGAGTCACAGAGTCTCAGAGTCTCAGAGTCTCAGAGTCTCTGCGTCTCAGAGTCTCTGCGACTCAGCGTCTCTGCTTCTCAGATTCTCTGCGTCTCATCGTCTCTGCGTCTCAGAGTCACAGAGTCACAGAGTCTCAGAGTCTCAGAGTCTCTGCGTCTCAGAGTCTCTGCGACTCAGCGTCTCTGCTTCTCAGAGTCTCTGCGTCTCATCGTCTCTGCGGCTCAGAGTCACAGAGTCTCAGCATCTCTGTGTCTCAGAGTCTCTGCGTCTCTGCGTCTCAGCGTCTCTGAGTCTCAGCGTCTCTGCGTCTCAGCGTCTCTGCGTCTCAGCGTCTCTGCATCTCAGAGTCTCTGCATCTCTGCGTCTCAGCATCTCTGCAACTCAGTGTCTCTGCGTCTCAGTATCTCTGCGTCTCAGAAACTCAGCGTCTCTGCGTCTCTGCGTCTCAGAGTCACAGAGTCACAGAGTCTCAGAGTCTCAGCGTCTCAGAGTCTCAGAGTCTCACAGTCTCACAGTCTCACAGTCTCAGAATCTCAGCGTCTCTGAGTCTCAGCGTCTCTGCGTCTCAGAGCCTGCGCGTCTCAGCGTCTCTACATCTCAGAGTCTCAGCGTCTCTGCGTCCCTGCGTCTCAGAGTCTCTGCGTCACAGAGACTCTGCCTCTCTGCGTCTCTGCGTCTCAGAGTCTCAGCGTCTCAGCGTCACTGCCTCTCAGTGTCTCTGCACCTCAGAGTGTCTGCTTCTTTGCGTCTCAGAGTCTCTGCATCTCAGAGTCTCTGCGTCCCTGCGTCTCAGAGTCTCTGTCGCAGAGACTCTGCCTCTCTGCGTCTCTGCGTCTCTGAGTCTCAGCGTCTCTGCGTCTCAGCGTCTCAGCGTCTCTGCGTCTCAGCGTCTCTGCGTCTCAGCGTCTCAGCGTCTCAGAATCTCTGCGTCTCAGAGTCTCTGCATCTCAGAGTCCCTGCGTCTCTGCGTCTCAGCATCTCTGCGTCTCAGAGTCGCAGAGTCTCAGCGTTTCTGCATCTCAGAGCCTCTACGTCACAGTGTCTCTGAATCTCAGCGTCTCAGCATCTCAGCATCTCTGCGTCTCAGAGACTCTGCATCTCTGCGTCTCAGAGTCCCTGCGTCTCTGCGTCTCAGATTCACTGTGTCTCAGCCTCTCTGAGTCCCAGCGTCTCAGCGTCTCAGCGTCTCTGCGTCTCAGCGTCTCTGTGTCTCAGAGTCTCCGCATTTCTGCATCTCACTGTCTCTGCGTCGCAGAGTCTCTGCGTTTCAGCGTCTCTGCATCTCAGAGTCTCTGTGTCTCAGAATCTCTGCATCTCTGCGTCTCAGGGTCAGTGCGTCTCAGTTTCTCTGCGTCTCTGAGTCTCAGCGTCTCTGCGTCTCAGAGTCTCTGTGTCTCTGCGTCTCAGCGTCTCTGCGTCTCTGCGTCTCAGCGTCTCTGCGTCTCAGCGTCTCTACATCTCAGTGTCTCTGGGTCTCAGCGTCTCTGCGTCTTAGAGTCGCAGAGTCGCAGAGTCTCAGCGTTTCTGCATCTCAGAGTCTCTGCATCTCAGCATCTCTACGTCTCAGCGTCTCTGAGTCTCAACGTCTCTGCGTCTCAGAGTCTCTGTGTCTCAGCGTCTCTGCATCTCTGCGTCTCTGCGTCTCAGAGTCTCTGTGTCTCAGCGTCTCTGTGTCTCAGCGTCTCAGAGTCTCTGTGTCTCTGCGTCTCTGCGTCTCTGCGTCTCAGAGTCTCTGTGTCTCAGCGTCTCAGCGTCTCTGCGTCTCTGCGTCTCTGCGTCTCAGTGTCTCTGCGTCTCTGCGTCTCAGAGTCACTGTGTCTCAGCGTCTCTGCGTCTCAGAGTCACAGTGTCTCAGAGTCTCTGCGTCTCTGAGTCTCTGCGACTCAGCGTCTCTGCGTCTCAGAGTCTCCGCGTCTCTGCGTCTCACTGTCTCTGCGTCGCCGAGTCTCTGCATCTCAGCCTCTCAGCGTGTCTGTGTCTCAGAGTCTGTGCGTCTCAGCGTCTCAGAGTCTCAGCATCTTAGAGTCTCAGAGTCTCTGCCTCTCAGCGTCTCTGCATCTCAGGTTCTCTGCGTCGCAGCATCTCTACGTCTCAGCGTCTCTGCGTCTCAGAGTCACAGAGTCTCAGAGTCTCAGAGTCTCTGCGTCTCAGCATCTCAGAGTCTCAGCATCTCTGCGTCTCTACTCGCAGAGTCTCTGCATCTCAGCATCTCTACGTCTCAGCGTCTATGTGTCTCAGAGTCTCAGCGTCTCAGCGTCTCTGTGTCTCTGCGTCTCTGCGTCTCAGTGTCTATGCATCTCTGCGTCTCAGAGACTCTGCGTCTCCGCGTCTCTGCGTCTCAGACTCTCGGCGTCTTAGAGTCTCTGCGTCTCAGCGTCTCAGTGTCGCTGCAACTCAGAGTCTCTGTGTCGCTGCAACTCAGAGTCTCTGTGTCTCAGCGTCTCTGCGTCTCAGAGTCACAGAGTCTCAGAGTCTCTGCGTCTCAGAGTCTCGGCGACTCAGCGTCTCTGCTTCTCAGAGTCTCTGCGTCTCATCGTCTCTGCGGCTCAGAGTCACAGAGTCTCAGCATCTCAGCGACTCAGAGTCTCTGCGTCTCAGTGTCTCAGAGTCTCAGCATCTCTGCGTCTCAGCGTCTCTACTTCTCAGAGTCTCTGCGTCTTAGCATCTCTACGTCTCAGTGTCTATGCGTCTCAGAGTCACAGAGTCACAGAGTCACAGAGTCTCAGCGTCTCAGCGTCTCAGCGTCTCAGCGTCGCAGCGTCTCTACGTCTCAGAGTCTCTGCGTCTCAGCGTCTCTGAGTCTCAGCATCTCTACATCTCAGAGTCTCATCGTCTCAGCATCTCAGAGTCTCTGCGTCTCAGCGTCTCTGAGTCTCAGCGTCTCTGCGTCTCAGAGTCTCAGAGTCTCTGCCTCTCAGCGTCTCTGCATCTCAGGTTCTCTGCGTCGCAGCATCTCTACGTCTCAACGTCTCAGCGTCTCAGCGTCTCAGAGTCTCTGCGTCTCAGCGTCTCAGAGTCTCAGCATCTCTGCGTCTCTACTTTGCAGCGTCTTTGCGTCTCAGCATCTCTACGTCTCAGTGTCTATGCGTCTCAGAGTCACAGAGTCACAGAGTCTCTGCGTCTCTGCGTCTCTGCGTCTCAGTGTCTCTGCGTCTCTGCGACTCAGAGACTCTGCGTCTCCGCGTCTCTGCGTCTCAGAGTCTCGGCGTCTTAGAGTCTCTGCATCTCAGTGTCGCTGCAACTCAGAGTCTCTGTGTCTCAGCGTCCCTGCAACTCAGAGTCTCTGTGTCTCAGCGTCTCTGTGTCTCAGAGTCACAGAGTCATAGAGTCTCAGAGTCTCTGCGTCTCAGAGTCTCTGCGACTCAGCGTCTCTGCTTCTCAGAGTCTCTGCGTCTCATCGTCTCTGCGGCTCAGAGTCACACAGTCTCAGCGTCTCTGCGTCTCAGAAACTCTGCATCTCTGCGTCTAAGAGTCTGTGCGTCTCTCCATCTCACAGTCTTTGCATCTCAGCGTCTCGGCGTCTCAGAGTGTCTCTGCGTCTCTGCGTCTCTGCGTCTCTGCATTTCTGCGTCTCTGCGTCTCAGAATCTCTGCATCTCTGCGTCGCAGGGTCTGTGCGTCTCAGTTTCTCTGCGTCTCTGAGTCTCAGCGTCTCTGCGTCTCAGAGTCTCTGCGTCTCAGCGTCTCAGCGTCTCTGCGTCTCTGCGTCTCAGCGTCTCTACGTCTCAGTGTCTCTGGGTCTCAGCGTCTCTGCGTCTCAGAGTCGAGAGTCGCAGAGTCTCAGCGTTTCTGCATCTCAGAGCCTCTGCGTCACATTGTCTCTGAATCTCAGCGTCTCTGCATCTCAGAGTCTCTGCGTATCAGCGTCTCTGCTTCTCCGAGTCTCTGCGTCTCAGCATCTCTACGTCTCAGCGTCTCTGAGTCTCAACGTCTCTGCGTCTCATAGTCTCTGCCACTCAGAGTCTCTGCGTCTCAGCATCTCTGCGTCTCAGTGTCTCTGCGTCTCAGTGTCTCTGCGTCTCAGTGTCTCTGCGTCTCAGAGTCTCTGTGTCTCAGCGTGTCTGCGTCTCTGTGTCTCAGAGTCTCTGTGTCTCAGCGTCTCTGCGTCTCAGAGTCACAGAGTCTCAGCGTCTCTGCGTCTCAGAGTCTCTGCGTCTCAGAGTCTCTGCGTCTCTGCGTCTCAGAGTCTCTGCGTCTCATCGTCTCTGCGGCTTAGAGTCACAGAGTCTCAGTATCTCAGAGTCTCTGCGTCTCAGAGTCTCTGCGTCTCAGAGTCTCTGCGTCTCAGAGTCTCTGCGTCTCCGCGTCTCCGCGTCTCTGAGTCACAAACTCTCTGCATCTCTGCATCTCAGCGTCTCTGCGTCTCAGAGTCTCTGCGTCTCAGAGTCTCTGCGTCTCAGAGCCTCTGCGTCTTCGCGTCGCTGCGCCTCAGACTCTCTGTATCTCTGCCGATCTGCGTCTCAACGTCTCTGCATCTCAGAGTCTCTGTGTCTCTGCGGATCTGCGTCTCAGCGTCTCAGAGCCTCTGCATCACAGAGACTCTGCGTCACAGAGACTCTGTGTCTCAGCGTCTCTGCGTCTCAGAGTCACAGAGTCTCTGCGTCTCAGAGTCTCAGCGTCTCATCGTCTCTGCGGCTCAGAGTCACAGAGTCTCAGCGTCTCTGCATCTCAGCGTCTCTGCATCTCAGAGTCTCTGCGTCTCAGAGTCTCTGTGTCTCAGAGTCTCTGCATCGCAGAGTCTCTGCGTCTCTGCGTCTCTGCGTCTCAGAGTCACAAAGTCTCTGCGTCTCAGAGTCTCAGCGTCTCATCGTCTCTGCGGCTCAGAGTCACAGAGTCTCAGCGTCTCTGCATCTCAGAGTCTCTGCGTCTCAGAGTCTCTGCATCTCAGAGTCTCTGCGTCTCTGTGTCTATGCGTCTCAGAGTCTCTGCGTCTCTGCGTCTCAGAGTCTCTGCGTCTCTGCGTCTCAGAGTCTCTGCGTCTCAGAGTCTCCGCGTCTCTGCGTCTCAGAGTCTCTGCGTCTCTGCGTCTCAGGGTCTGTGTGTCTCAGTGTCTCTGCATCTCAGAGTCTCTGCATCTCTGAGTCCCAGCGTCTCTGCGTCTTAGAGTCTCAGCTTCTCTGCGTCTCAGTATCTCTGCATCTCAGAGTCTCCGCGTCTCTGCGTCTCAGAGTCTCTGCATCTCAGAGTCACAGAGTCTCAGTGTCTCTGCGTCTCAGAGTTTCTGCGTCTCAGCGTCTCTGAGTCTCAGCATCTCTACATCTCAGAGTCTCATCGTCTCTGCCTCTCAGCGTCTCTGCGTCTCAGCATCTCTACGTCTCAGTGTCTACGCGTCTCAGAGTCACAGAGTCTCAGCGTCTCAGAGTCTCTGCGTCTCTGCGTCTCTGCGTCTCTGCGTCTCAGTGTGTCTGCGTCTCTGCGTCTCAGAGACTCTGCGTCTCTGCGTCTCAGAGTCTCGGCGTCTTAGAGTGTCTGCGTCTCAGCATCTCAGTGTCGCTGCAACTCAGAGTCTCTGTGTCTCAGCGTCCCTGCAACTCAGAGTCTCTGTGTCTCAGCGTCCCTGCAACTCAGAGTCTCTGTGTCTCAGCGTCTCTGTGTCTCAGAGTCTCTGTGTCTCAGAGTCTCTGCGTCTCAGAGTCTCTGCAACTCAGCGTCTCTGCTTCTCAGAGTCTCTGCGTCTCATCGTCTCTGCGGCTCAGAGTCACACAGTCTCAGCGTCTCTGCGTCTCAGAAACTCTGCATCTCTGCGTCTAAGAGTCTGTGCGTCTCTCCATCTCACAGTCTTTGCATCTCAGCGTCTCGGCGTCTCAGAGTGTCTCTGCGTCTCTGCGTCTCTGCATTTCTGCGTCTCTGCGTCTCAGAATCTCTGCATCTCTGCGTCGCAGGGTCTGTGCGTCTCAGTTTCTCTGCGTCTCTGAGTCTCAGCGTCTGTGCGTCTCAGAGTCTCTGCGTCTCTGCGTCTCTGAGTCTCTGAGTCTCTGCGTCTCTGCGTCTCAGCGTCTCTACGTCTCTGCGTCTCTGCGTCTCAGCGTCTCTACGTCTCAGTGTCTCTGGGTCTCAGCGTTTCTGCATCTCAGAGCCTCTGCGTCACATTGTCTCTGAATCTCAGCGTCTCTGCATCTCAGAGTCTCTGCGTATCAGCGTCTCTGCTTCTCCGAGTCTCTGCGTCTCAGCATCTCTACGTCTCAGCGTCTCTGAGTCTCAACGTCTCTGCGTCTCAGAGTCTCTGCCACTCAGAGTCTCTGCGTCTCAGCATCTCTGCATCTCAGAGTCTCTGCGTCTCAACGTCTCTGCATCTCAGAGTCTCTGTGTCTCAGCGTCTCTGCGTCTCTGCGTCTCAGAGTGTCTGTGTCTCAGCGTCTCTGCGTCTCAGAGTCACAGAGTCACAGAGTCACAGAGTCTCAGTGTCTCAGCGTCTCAGAGTCACAGGGTCTCAGAGTCTCAGAGTCTCAGCTTCTCAGCGTCTCTGCGTCTCAGAGCCTCAGCGTCTCTCCGTCTCTGCGTCTCAGAGTCTCAGAGTCAATGCGTCTCAGAGTCTCAGCGTCTCTGCGTCTCAGAGTCACAGAGTCACAGAGTCTCAGCGTCTCAGAGTCTCAGAGTCTTAGCGCCTCATCGTCTCTGCGTCTCAGAGTCTCAGTGTCTCAGAGTCTCAGCGTCTCTGCGTCTCTGCGTCTCAGAGTCACTGAGTCACAGAGTCTCAGAGTCTAAGCGTCTCTGCGTCTCTGCGTCTCAGAGTCTCAGCGTCTCTGCGTCTCTGCGTCTCAGAGTCACAGAGTCTCAGCGTCTCTGCGTTTCAGAGTCTCAGCGTCTCTGCGTCTTTGCGTCTCTGCGTCTCAGAGTCTCAGAGTCTCAGAGTCACAGAGTCTCAGAGTCGCAGCGTCTCTGCGTCTCAGCGTCTCTGCGTCTCAGAGTCTCAGAGTCTCAGCATTTCTCCGTCTCTGCGTCTCAGAGTCTCAGCGTCTCAGAGTCTCAGAGTCTCTGCGTCTCAGAGTCTCAGAGTCACAGCGTCTCTGCGTCTCTGCTTCTCAGATTTTCTGCGTCTCTGCGTCTCAGAGTCGCAGTGTCTCTGCGTCTCAGTGTCTCAGAGTCTCAGCGTCTCTGCGTCTCAGAGTCTCAGCGTTTCTGCGTCTCTGCGTCTCAGAGTCACAGAGTCTCAGCGTCTCTGCGTCTCAGAGTCTCACCGTCTCTGCGTCTCTGTGTCTCAGAGTCTCAGCATCTCAGAGTCTCAGAGTCTCAGAGTCTCAGAGTCACAGAGTCTCAGCATCTCAGAGTCTCAGAGTCTCAGAGTCTCACCGTCTCTGCGTCTCTGTGTCTCAGAGTCTCAGCATCTCAGAGTCTCAGAGTCTCTGCGTCTTTGCGTCTCTGCGTCTCAGAGTCACAGAGTCTCAGAGTCACAGAGTCTCAGAGTCTCAGCGTCTCTGCGTCTCAGAGTCTCAGAGTCTCAGCGTTTCTCCGTCTCTGCGTCTCAGAGTCACAGAGTCACAGAGTCTCAGCGTCTCAGAGTCTCAGAGTCTCTGCATCTCAGAGTCTCAGAGTCACAGCGTCTCTGCATCTCAGATTTTCTGTGTCTCTGCGTCTCAGAGTCACAGTGTCTCTGCGTCTCAGTGTCTCAGAGTCTCAGCGTCTCAGCGTCTCTGCGTCTCAGAGTCTCAGTGTCACTGCGTCTCAGAGTCACAGTGTCTCTGCGTCTCAGTGTCTCAGAATCTCAGCGTCTGTGCGTCTCAGAGTCTTAGAGTCTCAGAGTCACAGAGTCTCTGCGTCTCAGTGTCTCAGAGTCTCAGCGTCTCTGCGTCTCAGAGTCTCAGCGTCTCAGCGTCTCTGCGTCTCAGAGTCTCAGCGTCACTGCGTCTCAGAGTCACAGTGTCTCTGCGTCTCAGTGTCTCAGAATCTCAGCGTCTCTGCGTCTCAGAGTCTTAGAGTCTCAGAGTCACAGAGTCTCAGAGTCTCAGCGTCTCAGAGTCTCAGAGTCTCAGAGTCTCAGCGTTTCTCCGTCTCTGCGTCTCAGAGTCTCAGCGTCTCAGAGTCTCAGAGTCTCTGCATCTCAGAGTCTCAGAGTCACAGCGTCTCTGCGTCTCTGCATCTCAGATTTTCTGCGTCTCTGCGTCTCAGAGTCGCAGTGTCTCTGTGTCTCAGTGTCTCAGAGTCTCAGCGTCACTGCGTCTCTGCGTGTCAGAGTCTCAGCGTCTCAGTGTCTCAGAATCTCAGCGTCTCTGCGTCTCAGAGTCTTAGAGTCTCAGAGTCACAGAGTCTCTGCGTCTCAGTGTCTCAGAGTCTCAGCGTCTCTGCGTCTCAGAGTCTCAGCGTCTCAGCGTCTCTGCGTCTCAGAGTCTCAGCGTCACTGCGTCTCAGAGTCTCAGTGTCACTGCGTCTCAGAGTCACAGTGTCTCTGCGTCTCAGTGTCTCAGAATCTCAGCGTCTCTGCGTCTCAGAGTCTTAGAGTCTCAGAGTCACAGAGTCTCAGAGTCTCAGCGTCTCTGCGTCTCAGAGTCTCAGTGTCACTGCGTCTCAGAGTCACAGTGTCTCTGCGTCTCAGTGTCTCAGAATCTCAGCGTCTCTGCGTCTCAGAGTCTTAGAGTCTCAGAGTCACAGAGTCTCAGAGTCTCAGCGTCTCAGCGTCTCAGCGTCTCAGAGTCTCAGAGTCTCAGCGTTTCTCCGTCTCTGCGTCTCAGAGTCTCAGCGTCTCAGAGTCTCAGAGTCTCTGCATCTCAGAGTCTCAGAGTCACAGCGTCTCTGCGTCTCTGCATCTCAGATTTTCTGCGTCTCTGCGTCTCAGAGTCGCAGTGTCTCTGCGTCTCAGTGTCTCAGAATCTCAGCGTCTCTGCGTCTCAGAGTCTTAGAGTCTTAGAGTCTCAGAGTCTCAGCGTCTCAGCGTCTCAGAGCCACAGAGTCAAGGAGTCTCAGAGTCTCTGCGTCTCAGAGTCTCAGCGTCTCAGAGTCTCAGAGTCACAGAGTCACAGAGTCTCTGCGTCTCAGCGTCTCAGAGTCACAGAGTCTCAGAGTCTCAGAGTCTCAGAGTCTCAGCGTCTCTGCGTCTCAGAGTCTCAGAGTCTCAGTGTCTCAGCGTCTCAGAGTCTCAGAGTTTCAGTGTCTCTGCGTCTCTGCGTCTCAGAGTCACAGAGTCACAGAGTCACAGAGTCTCAGTGTCTCAGCGTCTCAGAGTCACAGAGTCACAGAGTCTCAGAGTCTCAGAGTCTCAGCTTCTCAGCGTCTCTGCGTCTCAGAGTCTCAACGTCTCTCCGTCTCTGCGTCTCAGAGTCTCAGAGTCTCTGCGTCTCAGAGTCTCAGAGTCTCAGAGTCTCTGCGTCTCAGAGTCTCAGCGTCTCTGCGTCTCAGAGTCACAGAGTAACAGAGTCTCAGCGTCTCAGCGTCTCAGAGTCTCAGAGTCTTAGCGTCTCATCGTCTCTGCGTCTCAGAGTCTCAGAGTCACAGAGTCTCAGAGTCTAAGTGTCTCTGCGTCTCTGCGTTTCTGAGTCTCAGCGTCTCTGCGTCTTTGCGTCTCTGCGTCTCAGAGTCTCAGAGTCTCAGAGTCACAGAGTCTCAGGGTCTCAGAGTCACAGAGTCGCAGCGTCTCTGCGTCTCAGCGTCTCTGCGTCTCAGAGTCTCAGAGTCTCAGCATTTCTCCGTCTCTGCGTCTCAGAGTCTCAGTGTCTCAGAGTCTCAGAGTCTCTGCGTCTCAGAGTCTCAGAGTCACAGCGTCTCTGCGTCTCTGCGTCTCAGATTTTCTGCGTCTCTCCATCTCAGAGTCGCAGTGTCTCTGCGTCTCAGTGTCTCAGAGTCTCAGAGTCTCAGCGTCTCTGCGTCTCAGAGTCTCAGCGTCTCTGCGTCTCAGCGTCTCAGAGTCACAGAGTCACAGAGTCTCAGAGTCTCAGCGTCTCTCCGTGTCAGAGTCTCAGCATCTCAGAGTCTCTGCGTCTCGGAGTCTCAGCGTCTCTGCGTCTCAGAGTCTCAGAGTCTCAGAGTCTCAGCGTCTCTGCATCTCAGCGTCTCAGAGTCTCAGAGTCTCAGCGTCTCTGCATCTCAGAGTCTCAGCGTCTCAGCGTCTCAGAGTCTCAGCGTCTCTGCGTCTCTGCATCTCAGAGGCTCAGAGTCTCAGAGTTTCAGTGTCTCTGCGTCTCAGTTTCTCAGAGTCTCAGATTCTCAGTGTCTCAGCGTCTCAGAGTCCAGAGTCACAGAGTCACAGCGTCTCTGCGTCCCAGAGTCCCACAGTCTCTGCGTCTCTGCGTCTCAGCGTCTCTGCTTCTCAGCGTCTCTGCGTCTCTGCGTCACAGAGTCACAGAGTCTCAGAGTCTCAGCGTCTCTCCGTCTCTGCATCTCAGAGTCGCAGTGTCTCTGCGTCTTAGTGTCTAAGAGTCTCAGATTCTCAGCGTCTCAGCGTCTCAGAGTCCAGAGTCACAGAGTCACAGCGTCTCTGCGTCTCTGTGTCCCAGAGTCCCACAGTCTCTGCGTCTCTGCATCTCAGCGTCCCTACGTCTCAGAGTCTCAGAGTCTCTGCTTCTCTGCGTCTCTGCGTCTCTGCGTCACAGAGTCACAGAGTCTCAGAGTCTCAGCGTCTCTGCGTCTCAGAGTCTCAGAGTCTCTCCGTCTCTGCATCTCAGAGTCGCAGTGTCTCTGCGTCTTAGTGTCTTAGTGTCTAAGAGTCTCAGATTCTCAGCGTCTCAGCGTCTCAGAGTCACAGAGTCACAGCGTCTCTGCGTCTCTGTGTCCCAGAGTCCCACAGTCTCAGCGTCTCTGTGTCTCAGAGTCTCTGCGTCTCTGCGTCTCAGCGTCTCTGCGTCTCAGCGTCTCTGCGTCTCAGCGTCTCTGCGTCTCAGCGTCTCTGCATCTCAGAGTCTCTGCATCTCTGCGTCTCAGCATCTCTGCAACTCAGTGTCTCTGCGTCTCAGTATCTCTGCGTCTCAGAAACTCAGCGTCTCTGCGTCTCTGCGTCTCAGAGTCACAGAGTCACAGAGTCTCAGAGTCTCAGCGTCTCAGAGTCTCAGAGTCTCACAGTCTCACAGTCTCACAGTCTCAGAATCTCAGCGTCTCTGAGTCTCAGCGTCTCTGCGTCTCAGAGCCTGCGCGTCTCAGCGTCTCTACATCTCAGAGTCTCAGCGTCTCTGCGTCCCTGCGTCTCAGAGTCTCTGCGTCACAGAGACTCTGCCTCTCTGCGTCTCTGCGTCTCAGAGTCTCAGCGTCTCAGCGTCTCTGCCTCTCAGTGTCTCTGCACCTCAGAGTGTCTGCTTCTTTGCGTCTCAGAGTCTCTGCATCTCAGAGTCTCTGCGTCCCTGCGTCTCAGAGTCTCTGTCGCAGAGACTCTGCCTCTCTGCGTCTCTGCGTCTCTGAGTCTCAGCGTCTCTGCGTCTCAGCGTCTCAGCGTCTCTGCGTCTCAGCGTCTCTGCGTCTCAGCGTCTCAGCGTCTCAGAATCTCTGCGTCTCAGAGTCTCTGCATCTCAGAGTCTCTGCGTCTCTGCGTCTCTGCGTCTCAGCATCTCTGCGTCTCAGAGTCGCAGAGTCTCAGCGTTTCTGCATCTCAGAGCCTCTACGTCACAGTGTCTCTGAATCTCAGCGTCTCAGCATCTCAGCATCTCTGCGTCTCAGAGACTCTGCATCTCTGCGTCTCAGAGTCCCTGCGTCTCTGCGTCTCAGATTCACTGTGTCTCAGCCTCTCTGAGTCCCAGCGTCTCAGCGTCTCAGCGTCTCTGCGTCTCAGCGTCTCTGTGTCTCAGAGTCTCCGCATTTCTGCATCTCACTGTCTCTGCGTCGCAGAGTCTCTGCGTTTCAGCGTCTCTGCATCTCAGAGTCTCTGTGTCTCAGAATCTCTGCATCTCTGCGTCTCAGGGTCAGTGCGTCTCAGTTTCTCTGCGTCTCTGAGTCTCAGCGTCTCTGCGTCTCAGAGTCTCTGTGTCTCTGCGTCTCTGCGTCTCAGCGTCTCTGCGTCTCTGCGTCTCAGCGTCTCTGCGTCTCAGCGTCTCTACATCTCAGTGTCTCTGGGTCTCAGCGTCTCTGCGTCTTAGAGTCGCAGAGTCGCAGAGTCTCAGCGTTTCTGCATCTCAGAGTCTCTGCATCTCAGCATCTCTACGTCTCAGCGTCTCTGAGTCTCAACGTCTCTGCGTCTCAGAGTCTCTGTGTCTCAGCGTCTCTGCATCTCTGCGTCTCTGCGTCTCAGAGTCTCTGTGTCTCAGCGTCTCTGTGTCTCAGCGTCTCAGAGTCTCTGTGTCTCTGTGTCTCTGCGTCTCTGCGTCTCTGCGTCTCAGAGTCTCTGTGTCTCAGCGTCTCAGCGTCTCTGCGTCTCTGCGTCTCTGCGTCTCAGTGTCTCTGCGTCTCTGCGTCTCAGAGTCACTGTGTCTCAGCGTCTCTGCGTCTCAGAGTCACAGTGTCTCAGAGTCTCTGCGTCTCTGAGTCTCTGCGACTCAGCGTCTCTGCGTCTCAGAGTCTCCGCGTCTCTGCGTCTCACTGTCTCTGCGTCGCCGAGTCTCTGCATCTCAGCCTCTCAGCGTGTCTGTGTCTCAGAGTCTGTGCGTCTCAGCGTCTCAGAGTCTCAGCATCTTAGAGTCTCAGAGTCTCTGCCTCTCAGCGTCTCTGCATCTCAGGTTCTCTGCGTCGCAGCATCTCTACGTCTCAGCGTCTCTGCGTCTCAGAGTCACAGAGTCTCAGAGTCTCAGAGTCTCTGCGTCTCAGCATCTCAGAGTCTCAGCATCTCTGCGTCTCTACTCGCAGAGTCTCTGCATCTCAGCATCTCTACGTCTCAGCGTCTATGTGTCTCAGAGTCTCAGCGTCTCAGCGTCTCTGCGTCTCTGCGTCTCTGCGTCTCAGTGTCTATGCATCTCTGCGTCTCAGAGACTCTGCGTCTCCGCGTCTCTGCGTCTCAGACTCTCGGCGTCTTAGAGTCTCTGCGTCTCAGCGTCTCAGTGTCGCTGCAACTCAGAGTCTCTGTGTCGCTGCAACTCAGAGTCTCTGTGTCTCAGCGTCTCTGCGTCTCAGAGTCACAGAGTCTCAGAGTCTCTGCGTCTCAGAGTCTCGGCGACTCAGCGTCTCTGCTTCTCAGAGTCTCTGCGTCTCATCGTCTCTGCGGCTCAGAGTCACAGAGTCTCAGCATCTCAGCGACTCAGAGTCTCTGCGTCTCAGTGTCTCAGAGTCTCAGCATCTCTGCGTCTCAGCGTCTCTACTTCTCAGAGTCTCTGCGTCTTAGCATCTCTACGTCTCAGTGTCTATGCGTCTCAGAGTCACAGAGTCACAGAGTCACAGAGTCTCAGCGTCTCAGCGTCTCAGCGTCTCAGCGTCGCAGCGTCTCTACGTCTCAGAGTCTCTGCGTCTCAGCGTCTCTGAGTCTCAGCATCTCTACATCTCAGAGTCTCATCGTCTCAGCATCTCAGAGTCTCTGCGTCTCAGCGTCTCTGAGTCTCAGCGTCTCTGCGTCTCAGAGTCTCAGAGTCTCTGCCTCTCAGCGTCTCTGCATCTCAGGTTCTCTGCGTCGCAGCATCTCTACGTCTCAACGTCTCAGCGTCTCAGCGTCTCAGAGTCTCAGCATCTCTGCGTCTCTACTTCGCAGCGTCTTTGCGTCTCAGCATCTCTACGTCTCAGTGTCTATGCGTCTCAGAGTCACAGAGTCACAGAGTCTCTGCGTCTCTGCGTCTCTGCGTCTCTGCGTCTCAGTGTCTCTGCGTCTCTGCGACTCAGAGACTCTGCGTCTCCGCGTCTCTGCGTCTCAGAGTCTCGGCGTCTTAGAGTCTCTGCATCTCAGTGTCGCTGCAACTCAGAGTCTCTGTGTCTCAGCGTCCCTGCAACTCAGAGTCTCTGTGTCTCAGCGTCTCTGTGTC
This sequence comes from Carcharhinus amblyrhynchos, assembly GCF_965287045.1. Classification (NCBI taxonomy): domain Eukaryota; kingdom Metazoa; phylum Chordata; class Chondrichthyes; order Carcharhiniformes; family Carcharhinidae; genus Carcharhinus; species Carcharhinus amblyrhynchos. The sequence goes on from NW_027650120.1 coordinate 26,588, forward strand.
TCAGAGTCACAGAGTCATAGAGTCTCAGAGTCTCTGCGTCTCAGAGTCTCTGCGACTCAGCGTCTCTGCTTCTCAGAGTCTCTGCGTCTCATCGTCTCTGCGGCTCAGAGTCACACAGTCTCAGCGTCTCTGCGTCTCAGAAACTCTGCATCTCTGCGTCTAAGAGTCTGTGCGTCTCTCCATCTCACAGTCTTTGCATCTCAGCGTCTCGGCGTCTCAGAGTGTCTCTGCGTCTCTGCGTCTCTGCGTCTCTGCATTTCTGCGTCTCTGCGTCTCAGAATCTCTGCATCTCTGCGTCGCAGGGTCTGTGCGTCTCAGTTTCTCTGCGTCTCTGAGTCTCAGCGTCTCTGCGTCTCAGAGTCTCTGCGTCTCAGCGTCTCAGCGTCTCTGCGTCTCTGCGTCTCAGCGTCTCTACGTCTCAGTGTCTCTGGGTCTCAGCGTCTCTGCGTCTCAGAGTCGAGAGTCGCAGAGTCTCAGCGTTTCTGCATCTCAGAGCCTCTGCGTCACATTGTCTCTGAATCTCAGCGTCTCTGCATCTCAGAGTCTCTGCGTATCAGCGTCTCTGCTTCTCCGAGTCTCTGCGTCTCAGCATCTCTACGTCTCAGCGTCTCTGAGTCTCAACGTCTCTGCGTCTCATAGTCTCTGCCACTCAGAGTCTCTGCGTCTCAGCATCTCTGCGTCTCAGTGTCTCTGCGTCTCAGTGTCTCTGCGTCTCAGAGTCTCTGTGTCTCAGCGTGTCTGCGTCTCTGTGTCTCAGAGTCTCTGTGTCTCAGCGTCTCTGCGTCTCAGAGTCACAGAGTCTCAGCGTCTCTGCGTCTCAGAGTCTCTGCGTCTCAGAGTCTCTGCGTCTCTGCGTCTCAGAGTCTCTGCGTCTCATCGTCTCTGCGGCTTAGAGTCACAGAGTCTCAGTATCTCAGAGTCTCTGCGTCTCAGAGTCTCTGCGTCTCAGAGTCTCTGCGTCTCCGCGTCTCCGCGTCTCTGAGTCACAAACTCTCTGCATCTCTGCATCTCAGCGTCTCTGCGTCTCAGAGTCTCTGCGTCTCAGAGTCTCTGCGTCTCAGAGCCTCTGCGTCTTCGCGTCGCTGCGCCTCAGACTCTCTGTATCTCTGCCGATCTGCGTCTCAACGTCTCTGCATCTCAGAGTCTCTGTGTCTCTGCGGATCTGCGTCTCAGCGTCTCAGAGCCTCTGCATCACAGAGACTCTGCGTCACAGAGACTCTGTGTCTCAGCGTCTCTGCGTCTCAGAGTCACAGAGTCTCTGCGTCTCAGAGTCTCAGCGTCTCATCGTCTCTGCGGCTCAGAGTCACAGAGTCTCAGCGTCTCTGCATCTCAGCGTCTCTGCATCTCAGAGTCTCTGCGTCTCAGAGTCTCTGTGTCTCAGAGTCTCTGCATCGCAGAGTCTCTGCGTCTCTGCGTCTCTGCGTCTCTGCGTCTCAGAGTCACAAAGTCTCTGCGTCTCAGAGTCTCAGCGTCTCATCGTCTCTGCGGCTCAGAGTCACAGAGTCTCAGCGTCTCTGCATCTCAGAGTCTCTGCGTCTCAGAGTCTCTGCATCTCAGAGTCTCTGCGTCTCTGTGTCTATGCGTCTCAGAGTCTCTGCGTCTCTGCGTCTCAGAGTCTCTGCGTCTCTGCGTCTCAGAGTCTCTGCGTCTCAGAGTCTCCGCGTCTCTGCGTCTCAGAGTCTCTGCGTCTCTGCGTCTCAGGGTCTGTGTGTCTCAGTGTCTCTGCATCTCAGAGTCTCTGCATCTCTGAGTCCCAGCGTCTCTGCGTCTTAGAGTCTCAGCTTCTCTGCGTCTCAGTATCTCTGCATCTCAGAGTCTCCGCGTCTCTGCGTCTCAGAGTCTCTGCATCTCAGAGTCACAGAGTCTCAGTGTCTCTGCGTCTCAGAGTTTCTGCGTCTCAGCGTCTCTGAGTCTCAGCATCTCTACATCTCAGAGTCTCATCGTCTCTGCCTCTCAGCGTCTCTGCGTCTCAGCATCTCTACGTCTCAGTGTCTACGCGTCTCAGAGTCACAGAGTCTCAGCGTCTCAGAGTCTCTGCGTCTCTGCGTCTCTGCGTCTCTGCGTCTCAGTGTGTCTGCGTCTCTGCGTCTCAGAGACTCTGCGTCTCTGCGTCTCAGAGTCTCGGCGTCTTAGAGTGTCTGCGTCTCAGCATCTCAGTGTCGCTGCAACTCAGAGTCTCTGTGTCTCAGCGTCCCTGCAACTCAGAGTCTCTGTGTCTCAGCGTCCCTGCAACTCAGAGTCTCTGTGTCTCAGCGTCTCTGTGTCTCAGAGTCTCTGTGTCTCAGAGTCTCTGCGTCTCAGAGTCTCTGCAACTCAGCGTCTCTGCTTCTCAGAGTCTCTGCGTCTCATCGTCTCTGCGGCTCAGAGTCACACAGTCTCAGCGTCTCTGCGTCTCAGAAACTCTGCATCTCTGCGTCTAAGAGTCTGTGCGTCTCTCCATCTCACAGTCTTTGCATCTCAGCGTCTCGGCGTCTCAGAGTGTCTCTGCGTCTCTGCGTCTCTGCATTTCTGCGTCTCTGCGTCTCAGAATCTCTGCATCTCTGCGTCGCAGGGTCTGTGCGTCTCAGTTTCTCTGCGTCTCTGAGTCTCAGCGTCTGTGCGTCTCAGAGTCTCTGCGTCTCTGCGTCTCTGAGTCTCTGCGTCTCTGCGTCTCAGCGTCTCTACGTCTCTGCGTCTCTGCGTCTCAGCGTCTCTACGTCTCAGTGTCTCTGGGTCTCAGCGTTTCTGCATCTCAGAGCCTCTGCGTCACATTGTCTCTGAATCTCAGCGTCTCTGCATCTCAGAGTCTCTGCGTATCAGCGTCTCTGCTTCTCCGAGTCTCTGCGTCTCAGCATCTCTACGTCTCAGCGTCTCTGAGTCTCAACGTCTCTGCGTCTCAGAGTCTCTGCCACTCAGAGTCTCTGCGTCTCAGCATCTCTGCATCTCAGAGTCTCTGCGTCTCAACGTCTCTGCATCTCAGAGTCTCTGTGTCTCAGCGTCTCTGCGTCTCTGCGTCTCAGAGTGTCTGTGTCTCAGCGTCTCTGCGTCTCAGAGTCACAGAGTCACAGAGTCACAGAGTCACAGAGTCTCAGTGTCTCAGCGTCTCAGAGTCACAGGGTCTCAGAGTCTCAGAGTCTCAGCTTCTCAGCGTCTCTGCGTCTCAGAGCCTCAGCGTCTCTCCGTCTCTGCGTCTCAGAGTCTCAGAGTCAATGCGTCTCAGAGTCTCAGCGTCTCTGCGTCTCAGAGTCACAGAGTCACAGAGTCTCAGCGTCTCAGAGTCTCAGAGTCTTAGCGCCTCATCGTCTCTGCGTCTCAGAGTCTCAGTGTCTCAGAGTCTCAGCGTCTCTGCGTCTCTGCGTCTCAGAGTCACTGAGTCACAGAGTCTCAGAGTCTAAGCGTCTCTGCGTCTCTGCGTCTCAGAGTCTCAGCGTCTCTGCGTCTCTGCGTCTCAGAGTCACAGAGTCTCAGCGTCTCTGCGTTTCAGAGTCTCAGCGTCTCTGCGTCTCTGCGTCTCAGAGTCTCAGCGTCTCTGCGTCTCTGCGTCTCAGAGTCACAGAGTCTCAGCGTCTCTGCGTTTCAGAGTCTCAGCGTCTCTGCGTCTTTGCGTCTCTGCGTCTCAGAGTCTCAGAGTCACAGAGTCTCAGAGTCGCAGCGTCTCTGCGTCTCAGCGTCTCTGCGTCTCAGAGTCTCAGAGTCTCAGCATTTCTCCGTCTCTGCGTCTCAGAGTCTCAGCGTCTCAGAGTCTCAGAGTCTCTGCGTCTCAGAGTCTCAGAGTCACAGCGTCTCTGCGTCTCTGCATCTCAGATTTTCTGCGTCTCTGCGTCTCAGAGTCGCAGTGTCTCTGCGTCTCAGTGTCTCAGAGTCTCAGCGTCTCTGCGTCTCAGAGTCTCAGCGTTTCTGCGTCTCTGCGTCTCAGAGTCACAGAGTCTCAGCGTCTCTGCGTCTCAGAGTCTCACCGTCTCTGCGTCTCTGTGTCTCAGAGTCTCAGCATCTCAGAGTCTCAGAGTCTCAGAGTCTCAGAGTCACAGAGTCTCAGCATCTCAGAGTCTCAGAGTCTCAGAGTCTCACCGTCTCTGCGTCTCTGTGTCTCAGAGTCTCAGCATCTCAGAGTCTCAGAGTCTCTGCGTCTTTGCGTCTCTGCGTCTCAGAGTCACAGAGTCTCAGAGTCACAGAGTCTCAGAGTCTCAGCGTCTCTGCGTCTCAGAGTCTCAGAGTCTCAGTGTTTCTCCGTCTCTGCGTCTCAGAGTCACAGAGTCACAGAGTCTCAGCGTCTCAGAGTCTCAGAGTCTCTGCATCTCAGAGTCTCAGAGTCACAGCGTCTCTGCATCTCAGATTTTCTGTGTCTCTGCGTCTCAGAGTCACAGTGTCTCTGCGTCTCAGTGTCTCAGAGTCTCAGCGTCTCAGCGTCTCTGCGTCTCAGAGTCTCAGTGTCACTGCGTCTCAGAGTCACAGTGTCTCTGCGTCTCAGTGTCTCAGAATCTCAGCGTCTCTGCGTCTCAGAGTCTTAGAGTCTCAGAGTCACAGAGTCTCTGCGTCTCAGTGTCTCAGAGTCTCAGCGTCTCTGCGTCTCAGAGTCTCAGCGTCTCAGCGTCTCTGCGTCTCAGAGTCTCAGCGTCACTGCGTCTCAGAGTCACAGTGTCTCTGCGTCTCAGTGTCTCAGAATCTCAGCGTCTCTGCGTCTCAGAGTCTTAGAGTCTCAGAGTCACAGAGTCTCAGAGTCTCAGCGTCTCAGAGTCTCAGAGTCTCAGAGTCTCAGCGTTTCTCCGTCTCTGCGTCTCAGAGTCTCAGCGTCTCAGAGTCTCAGAGTCTCTGCATCTCAGAGTCTCAGAGTCACAGCGTCTCTGCATCTCAGATTTTCTGCGTCTCTGCGTCTCAGAGTCGCAGTGTCTCTGTGTCTCAGTGTCTCAGAGTCTCAGCGTCACTGCGTCTCTGCGTGTCAGAGTCTCAGCGTCTCAGTGTCTCAGAATCTCAGCGTCTCTGCGTCTCAGAGTCTTAGAGTCTCAGAGTCACAGAGTCTCTGCGTCTCAGTGTCTCAGAGTCTCAGCGTCTCTGCGTCTCAGAGTCTCAGCGTCTCTGCGTCTCAGAGTCTCAGCGTCACTGCGTCTCAGAGTCTCAGTGTCACTGCGTCTCAGAGTCACAGTGTCTCTGCGTCTCAGTGTCTCAGAATCTCAGCGTCTCTGCGTCTCAGAGTCTTAGAGTCTCAGAGTCACAGAGTCTCAGAGTCTCAGCGTCTCTGCGTCTCAGAGTCTCAGTGTCACTGCGTCTCAGAGTCACAGTGTCTCTGCGTCTCAGAGTCTTAGAGTCTCAGAGTCACAGAGTCTCAGAGTCTCAGCGTCTCAGCGTCTCAGCGTCTCAGAGTCTCAGAGTCTCAGCGTTTCTCCGTCTCTGCGTCTCAGAGTCTCAGCGTCTCAGAGTCTCAGAGTCTCTGCATCTCAGAGTCTCAGAGTCACAGCGTCTCTGCGTCTCTGCATCTCAGATTTTCTGCGTCTCTGCGTCTCAGAGTCGCAGTGTCTCTGCGTCTCAGTGTCTCAGAATCTCAGCGTCTCTGCGTCTCAGAGTCTTAGAGTCTTAGAGTCTCAGAGTCTCAGCGTCTCAGCGTCTCAGAGCCACAGAGTCTCAGAGTCTCAGAGTCTCTGCGTCTCAGAGTCTCAGCGTCTCAGAGTCTCAGAGTCACAGAGTCACAGAGTCTCTGCGTCTCAGCGTCTCAGAGTCACAGAGTCTCAGAGTCTCAGAGTCTCAGAGTCTCAGCGTCTCTGCGTCTCAGAGTCTCAGAGTCTCAGTGTCTCAGCGTCTCAGAGTCTCAGAGTTTCAGTGTCTCTGCGTCTCTGCGTCTCAGAGTCACAGAGTCACAGAGTCACAGAGTCTCAGTGTCTCAGCGTCTCAGAGTCACAGAGTCACAGAGTCTCAGAGTCTCAGAGTCTCAGCTTCTCAGCGTCTCTGCGTCTCAGAGTCTCAACGTCTCTCCGTCTCTGCGTCTCAGAGTCTCAGAGTCTCTGCGTCTCAGAGTCTCAGAGTCTCAGAGTCTCTGCGTCTCAGAGTCTCAGCGTCTCTGCGTCTCAGAGTCACAGAGTAACAGAGTCTCAGCGTCTCAGCGTCTCAGAGTCTCAGAGTCTTAGCGTCTCATCGTCTCTGCGTCTCAGAGTCTCAGAGTCACAGAGTCTCAGAGTCTAAGTGTCTCTGCGTCTCTGCGTTTCTGAGTCTCAGCGTCTCTGCGTCTTTGCGTCTCTGCATCTCAGAGTCTCAGAGTCTCAGAGTCACAGAGTCTCAGGGTCTCAGAGTCACAGAGTCGCAGCGTCTCTGCGTCTCAGCGTCTCTGCGTCTCAGAGTCTCAGAGTCTCAGCATTTCTCCGTCTCTGCGTCTCAGAGTCTCAGTGTCTCAGAGTCTCAGAGTCTCTGCGTCTCAGAGTCTCAGAGTCTCAGAGTCACAGCGTCTCTGCGTCTCTGCGTCTCAGATTTTCTGCGTCTCTCCATCTCAGAGTCGCAGTGTCTCTGCGTCTCAGTGTCTCAGAGTCTCAGAGTCTCAGCGTCTCTGCGTCTCAGAGTCTCAGCGTCTCTGCGTCTCAGCGTCTCAGAGTCACAGAGTCACAGAGTCTCAGAGTCTCAGAGTCTCAGCGTCTCTCCGTGTCAGAGTCTCAGCATCTCAGAGTCTCTGCGTCTCGGAGTCTCAGCGTCTCTGCGTCTCAGAGTCTCAGAGTCTCAGAGTCTCAGCGTCTCTGCATCTCAGCGTCTCAGAGTCTCAGAGTCTCAGCGTCTCTGCATCTCAGAGTCTCAGCGTCTCAGCGTCTCAGAGTCTCAGCGTCTCTGCGTCTCTGCATCTCAGAGGCTCAGAGTCTCAGAGTTTCAGTGTCTCTGCGTCTCAGTGTCTCAGAGTCTCAGATTCTCAGTGTCTCAGCGTCTCAGAGTCCAGAGTCACAGAGTCACAGCGTCTCTGCGTCTCTGTGTCCCAGAGTCCCACAGTCTCTGCGTCTCTGCGTCTCAGCGTCTCTGCTTCTCAGCGTCTCTGCGTCTCTGCGTCACAGAGTCACAGAGTCTCAGAGTCTCAGCGTCTCTCCGTCTCTGCATCTCAGAGTCGCAGTGTCTCTGCGTCTTAGTGTCTAAGAGTCTCAGATTCTCAGCGTCTCAGCGTCTCAGAGTCCAGAGTCACAGAGTCACAGCGTCTCTGCGTCTCTGTGTCCCAGAGTCCCACAGTCTCTGCGTCTCTGCATCTCAGCGTCCCTACGTCTCAGAGTCTCAGAGTCTCTGCTTCTCTGCGTCTCTGCGTCTCTGCGTCACAGAGTCACAGAGTCTCAGAGTCTCAGCGTCTCTGCGTCTCAGAGTCTCAGAGTCTCTCCGTCTCTGCATCTCAGAGTCGCAGTGTCTCTGCGTCTTAGTGTCTTAGTGTCTAAGAGTCTCAGATTCTCAGCGTCTCAGCGTCTCAGAGTCACAGAGTCACAGTGTCTCTGCGTCTCTGTGTCCCAGAGTCCCACAGTCTCAGCGTCTCTGTGTCTCAGAGTCTCTGCGTCTCTGCGTCTCAGCGTCTCTGCGTCTCAGCGTCTCTGCGTCTCAGCGTCTCTGCGTCTCAGCGTCTCTGCATCTCAGAGTCTCTGCATCTCTGCGTCTCAGCATCTCTGCAACTCAGTGTCTCTGCGTCTCAGTATCTCTGCGTCTCAGAAACTCAGCGTCTCTGCGTCTCTGCGTCTCAGAGTCACAGAGTCACAGAGTCTCAGAGTCTCAGCGTCTCAGAGTCTCACAGTCTCACAGTCTCACAGTCTCACAGTCTCAGAATCTCAGCGTCTCTGAGTCTCAGCGTCTCTGCGTCTCAGAGCCTGCGCGTCTCAGCGTCTCTACATCTCAGAGTCTCAGCGTCTCTGCGTCCCTGCGTCTCAGAGTCTCTGCGTCACAGAGACTCTGCCTCTCTGCGTCTCTGCGTCTCAGAGTCTCAGCGTCTCAGCGTCTCTGCCTCTCAGTGTCTCTGCACCTCAGAGTGTCTGCTTCTTTGCGTCTCAGAGTCTCTGCATCTCAGAGTCTCTGCGTCCCTGCGTCTCAGAGTCTCTGTCGCAGAGACTCTGCCTCTCTGCGTCTCTGCGTCTCTGAGTCTCAGCGTCTCTGCGTCTCAGCGTCTCAGCGTCTCTGCGTCTCAGCGTCTCTGCGTCTCAGCGTCTCAGCGTCTCAGAATCTCTGCGTCTCAGAGTCTCTGCATCTCAGAGTCTCTGCGTCTCTGCGTCTCAGCATCTCTGCGTCTCAGAGTCGCAGAGTCTCAGCGTTTCTGCATCTCAGAGCCTCTACGTCACAGTGTCTCTGAATCTCAGCGTCTCAGCATCTCAGCATCTCTGCGTCTCAGAGACTCTGCATCTCTGCGTCTCAGAGTCCCTGCGTCTCTGCGTCTCAGATTCACTGTGTCTCAGCCTCTCTGAGTCCCAGCGTCTCAGCGTCTCAGCGTCTCTGCGTCTCAGCGTCTCTGTGTCTCAGAGTCTCCGCATTTCTGCATCTCACTGTCTCTGCGTCGCAGAGTCTCTGCGTTTCAGCGTCTCTGCATCTCAGAGTCTCTCTGTCTCAGAATCTCTGCATCTCTGCGTCTCAGGGTCAGTGCGTCTCAGTTTCTCTGCGTCTCTGAGTCTCAGCGTCTCTGCGTCTCAGAGTCTCTGTGTCTCTGCGTCTCAGCGTCTCTGCGTCTCTGCGTCTCAGCGTCTCTGCGTCTCAGCGTCTCTACATCTCAGTGTCTCTGGGTCTCAGCGTCTCTGCGTCTTAGAGTCGCAGAGTCGCAGAGTCTCAGCGTTTCTGCATCTCAGAGTCTCTGCATCTCAGCATCTCTACGTCTCAGCGTCTCTGAGTCTCAACGTCTCTGCGTCTCAGAGTCTCTGTGTCTCAGCGTCTCTGCATCTCTGCGTCTCTGCGTCTCAGAGTCTCTGTGTCTCAGCGTCTCTGTGTCTCAGCGTCTCAGAGTCTCTGTGTCTCTGTGTCTCTGCGTCTCTGCGTCTCTGCGTCTCAGAGTCTCTGTGTCTCAGCGTCTCAGCGTCTCTGCGTCTCTGCGTCTCTGCGTCTCAGTGTCTCTGCGTCTCTGCGTCTCAGAGTCACTGTGTCTCAGCGTCTCTGCGTCTCAGAGTCACAGTGTCTCAGAGTCTCTGCGTCTCTGAGTCTCTGCGACTCAGCGTCTCTGCGTCTCAGAGTCTCCGCGTCTCTGCGTCTCACTGTCTCTGCGTCGCCGAGTCTCTGCATCTCAGCCTCTCAGCGTGTCTGTGTCTCAGAGTCTGTGCGTCTCAGCGTCTCAGAGTCTCAGCATCTTAGAGTCTCAGAGTCTCTGCCTCTCAGCGTCTCTGCATCTCAGGTTCTCTGCGTCGCAGCATCTCTACGTCTCAGCGTCTCTGCGTCTCAGAGTCACAGAGTCTCAGAGTCTCAGAGTCTCTGCGTCTCAGCATCTCAGAGTCTCAGCATCTCTGCGTCTCTACTCGCAGAGTCTCTGCATCTCAGCATCTCTACGTCTCAGCGTCTATGTGTCTCAGAGTCTCAGCGTCTCAGCGTCTCTGCGTCTCTGCGTCTCTGCGTCTCAGTGTCTATGCATCTCTGCGTCTCAGAGACTCTGCGTCTCCGCGTCTCTGCGTCTCAGACTCTCGGCGTCTTAGAGTCTCTGCGTCTCAGCGTCTCAGTGTCGCTGCAACTCAGAGTCTCTGTGTCGCTGCAACTCAGAGTCTCTGTGTCTCAGCGTCTCTGCGTCTCAGAGTCACAGAGTCTCAGAGTCTCTGCGTCTCAGAGTCTCGGCGACTCAGCGTCTCTGCTTCTCAGAGTCTCTGCGTCTCATCGTCTCTGCGGCTCAGAGTCACAGAGTCTCAGCATCTCAGCGACTCAGAGTCTCTGCGTCTCAGTGTCTCAGAGTCTCAGCATCTCTGCGTCTCAGCGTCTCTACTTCTCAGAGTCTCTGCGTCTTAGCATCTCTACGTCTCAGTGTCTATGCGTCTCAGAGTCACAGAGTCACAGAGTCACAGAGTCACAGAGTCTCAGCGTCTCAGCGTCTCAGCGTCGCAGCGTCTCTACGTCTCAGAGTCTCTGCGTCTCAGCGTCTCTGAGTCTCAGCATCTCTACATCTCAGAGTCTCATCGTCTCAGCATCTCAGAGTCTCTGCGTCTCAGCGTCTCTGAGTCTCAGCGTCTCTGCGTCTCAGAGTCTCAGAGTCTCTGCCTCTCAGCGTCTCTGCATCTCAGGTTCTCTGCGTCGCAGCATCTCTACGTCTCAACGTCTCAGCGTCTCAGCGTCTCAGAGTCTCAGCATCTCTGCGTCTCTACTTCGCAGCGTCTTTGCGTCTCAGCATCTCTACGTCTCAGTGTCTATGCGTCTCAGAGTCACAGAGTCACAGAGTCTCTGCGTCTCTGCGTCTCTGCGTCTCAGTGTCTCTGCGTCTCTGCGACTCAGAGACTCTGCGTCTCCGCGTCTCTGCGTCTCAGAGTCTCGGCGTCTTAGAGTCTCTGCATCTCAGTGTCGCTGCAACTCAGAGTCTCTGTGTCTCAGCGTCCCTGCAACTCAGAGTCTCTGTGTCTCAGCGTCTCTGTGTCTCAGAGTCACAGAGTCATAGAGTCTCAGAGTCTCTGCGTCTCAGAGTCTCTGCGACTCAGCGTCTCTGCTTCTCAGAGTCTCTGCGTCTCATCGTCTCTGCGGCTCAGAGTCACACAGTCTCAGCGTCTCTGCGTCTCAGAAACTCTGCATCTCTGCGTCTAAGAGTCTGTGCGTCTCTCCATCTCACAGTCTTTGCATCTCAGCGTCTCGGCGTCTCAGAGTGTCTCTGCGTCTCTGCGTCTCTGCGTCTCTGCATTTCTGCGTCTCTGCGTCTCAGAGTCTCTGCATCTCTGCGTCGCAGGGTCTGTGCGTCTCAGTTTCTCTGCGTCTCTGAGTCTCAGCGTCTCTGCGTCTCAGAGTCTCTGCGTCTCAGCGTCTCAGCGTCTCTGCGTCTCAGCGTCTCTACGTCTCAGTGTCTCTGGGTCTCAGCGTCTCTGCGTCTCAGAGTCGAGAGTCGCAGAGTCTCAGCGTTTCTGCATCTCAGAGCCTCTGCGTCACATTGTCTCTGAATCTCAGCGTCTCTGCATCTCAGAGTCTCTGCGTATCAGCGTCTCTGCTTCTCCGAGTCTCTGCGTCTCAGCATCTCTACGTCTCAGCGTCTCTGAGTCTCAACGTCTCTGCGTCTCATAGTCTCTGCCACTCAGAGTCTCTGCGTCTCAGCATCTCTGCGTCTCAGTGTCTCTGCGTCTCAGTGTCTCTGCGTCTCAGAGTCTCTGTGTCTCAGCGTGTCTGCGTCTCTGTGTCTCAGAGTCTCTGTGTCTCAGCGTCTCTGCGTCTCAGAGTCACAGAGTCTCAGCGTCTCTGCGTCTCAGAGTCTCTGCGTCTCAGAGTCTCTGCGTCTCTGCGTCTCAGAGTCTCTGCGTCTCATCGTCTCTGCGGCTTAGAGTCACAGAGTCTCAGTATCTCAGAGTCTCTGCGTCTCAGAGTCTCTGCGTCTCAGAGTCTCTGCGTCTCAGAGTCTCTGCGTCTCCGCGTCTCCGCGTCTCTGAGTCACAAACTCTCTGCATCTCTGCATCTCAGCGTCTCTGCGTCTCAGAGTCTCTGCGTCTCAGAGCCTCTGCGTCTTCGCGTCGCTGCGCCTCAGACTCTCTGTATCTCTGCCGATCTGCGTCTCAACGTCTCTGCATCTCAGAGTCTCTGTGTCTCTGCGGATCTGCGTCTCAGCGTCTCAGAGCCTCTGCATCACAGAGACTCTGCGTCACAGAGACTCTGTGTCTCAGCGTCTCTGCGTCTCAGAGTCACAGAGTCTCTGCGTCTCAGAGTCTCAGCGTCTCATCGTCTCTGCGGCTCAGAGTCACAGAGTCTCAGCGTCTCTGCATCTCAGCGTCTCTGCATCTCAGAGTCTCTGCGTCTCAGAGTCTCTGTGTCTCAGAGTCTCTGCATCGCAGAGTCTCTGCGTCTCTGCGTCTCTGCGTCTCTGCGTCTCAGAGTCACAAAGTCTCTGCGTCTCAGAGTCTCAGCGTCTCATCGTCTCTGCGGCTCAGAGTCACAGAGTCTCAGCGTCTCTGCATCTCAGAGTCTCTGCGTCTCAGAGTCTCTGCATCTCAGAGTCTCTGCGTCTCTGTGTCTATGCGTCTCAGAGTCTCTGCGTCTCTGCGTCTCAGAGTCTCTGCGTCTCTGCGTCTCAGAGTCTCTGCGTCTCAGAGTCTCCGCGTCTCTGCGTCTCAGAGTCTCTGCGTCTCTGCGTCTCAGGGTCTGTGTGTCTCAGTGTCTCTGCATCTCAGAGTCTCTGCATCTCTGAGTCCCAGCGTCTCTGCGTCTTAGAGTCTCAGCTTCTCTGCGTCTCAGTATCTCTGCATCTCAGAGTCTCCGCGTCTCTGCGTCTCAGAGTCTCTGCATCTCAGAGTCACAGAGTCTCAGTGTCTCTGCGTCTCAGAGTTTCTGCGTCTCAGCGTCTCTGAGTCTCAGCATCTCTACATCTCAGAGTCTCATCGTCTCTGCCTCTCAGCGTCTCTGCGTCTCAGCATCTCTACGTCTCAGTGTCTACGCGTCTCAGAGTCACAGAGTCTCAGCGTCTCAGAGTCTCTGCGTCTCTGCGTCTCTGCGTCTCTGCGTCTCAGTGTGTCTGCGTCTCTGCGTCTCAGAGACTCTGCGTCTCTGCGTCTCAGAGTCTCGGCGTCTTAGAGTGTCTGCGTCTCAGCATCTCAGTGTCGCTGCAACTCAGAGTCTCTGTGTCTCAGCGTCCCTGCAACTCAGAGTCTCTGTGTCTCAGCGTCCCTGCAACTCAGAGTCTCTGTGTCTCAGCGTCTCTGTGTCTCAGAGTCTCTGTGTCTCAGAGTCTCTGCGTCTCAGAGTCTCTGCAACTCAGCGTCTCTGCTTCTCAGAGTCTCTGCGTCTCATCGTCTCTGCGGCTCAGAGTCACACAGTCTCAGCGTCTCTGCGTCTCAGAAACTCTGCATCTCTGCGTCTAAGAGTCTGTGCGTCTCTCCATCTCACAGTCTTTGCATCTCAGCGTCTCGGCGTCTCAGAGTGTCTCTGCGTCTCTGCGTCTCTGCATTTCTGCGTCTCTGCGTCTCAGAATCTCTGCATCTCTGCGTCGCAGGGTCTGTGCGTCTCAGTTTCTCTGCGTCTCTGAGTCTCAGCGTCTGTGCGTCTCAGAGTCTCTGCGTCTCTGCGTCTCTGAGTCTCTGCGTCTCTGCGTCTCAGCGTCTCTACGTCTCTGCGTCTCTGCGTCTCAGCGTCTCTACGTCTCAGTGTCTCTGGGTCTCAGCGTTTCTGCATCTCAGAGCCTCTGCGTCACATTGTCTCTGAATCTCAGCGTCTCTGCATCTCAGAGTCTCTGCGTATCAGCGTCTCTGCTTCTCCGAGTCTCTGCGTCTCAGCATCTCTACGTCTCAGCGTCTCTGAGTCTCAACGTCTCTGCGTCTCAGAGTCTCTGCCACTCAGAGTCTCTGCGTCTCAGCATCTCTGCATCTCAGAGTCTCTGCGTCTCAACGTCTCTGCATCTCAGAGTCTCTGTGTCTCAGCGTCTATGCGTCTCTGCGTCTCAGAGTGTCTGTGTCTCAGCGTCTCTGCGTCTCAGAGTCACAGAGTCACAGAGTCACAGAGTCTCAGTGTCTCAGCGTCTCAGAGTCACAGGGTCTCAGAGTCTCAGAGTCTCAGCTTCTCAGCGTCTCTGCGTCTCAGAGCCTCAGCGTCTCTCCGTCTCTGCGTCTCAGAGTCTCAGAGTCAATGCGTCTCAGAGTCTCAGCGTCTCTGCGTCTCAGAGTCACAGAGTCACAGAGTCTCAGCGTCTCAGAGTCTCAGAGTCTTAGCGCCTCATCGTCTCTGCGTCTCAGAGTCTCAGTGTCTCAGAGTCTCAGCGTCTCTGCGTCTCTGCGTCTCAGAGTCACTGAGTCACAGAGTCTCAGAGTCTAAGCGTCTCTGCGTCTCTGCGTCTCAGAGTCTCAGCGTCTCTGCGTCTCTGCGTCTCAGAGTCACAGAGTCTCAGCGTCTCTGCGTTTCAGAGTCTCAGCGTCTCTGCGTCTCTGCGTCTCAGAGTCTCAGCGTCTCTGCGTCTCTGCGTCTCAGAGTCACAGAGTCTCAGCGTCTCTGCGTTTCAGAGTCTCAGCGTCTCTGCGTCTTTGCGTCTCTGCGTCTCAGAGTCTCAGAGTCACAGAGTCTCAGAGTCGCAGCGTCTCTGCGTCTCAGCGTCTCTGCGTCTCAGAGTCTCAGAGTCTCAGCATTTCTCCGTCTCTGCGTCTCAGAGTCTCAGCGTCTCAGAGTCTCAGAGTCTCTGCGTCTCAGAGTCTCAGAGTCACAGCGTCTCTGCGTCTCTGCATCTCAGATTTTCTGCGTCTCTGCGTCTCAGAGTCGCAGTGTCTCTGCGTCTCAGTGTCTCAGAGTCTCAGCGTCTCTGCGTCTCAGAGTCTCAGCGTTTCTGCGTCTCTGCGTCTCAGAGTCACAGAGTCTCAGCGTCTCTGCGTCTCAGAGTCTCACCGTCTCTGCGTCTCTGTGTCTCAGAGTCTCAGCATCTCAGAGTCTCAGAGTCTCAGAGTCTCAGAGTCTCAGAGTCACAGAGTCTCAGCATCTCAGAGTCTCAGAGTCTCAGAGTCTCACCGTCTCTGCGTCTCTGTGTCTCAGAGTCTCAGCATCTCAGAGTCTCAGAGTCTCTGCGTCTTTGCGTCTCTGCGTCTCAGAGTCACAGAGTCTCAGAGTCACAGAGTCTCAGAGTCTCAGCGTCTCTGCGTCTCAGAGTCTCAGAGTCTCAGCGTTTCTCCGTCTCTGCGTCTCAGAGTCACAGAGTCACAGAGTCTCAGCGTCTCAGAGTCTCAGAGTCTCTGCATCTCAGAGTCTCAGAGTCACAGCGTCTCTGCATCTCAGATTTTCTGTGTCTCTGCGTCTCAGAGTCACAGTGTCTCTGCGTCTCAGTGTCTCAGAGTCTCAGCGTCTCAGCGTCTCTGCGTCTCAGAGTCTCAGTGTCACTGCGTCTCAGAGTCACAGTGTCTCTGCGTCTCAGTGTCTCAGAATCTCAGCGTCTCTGCGTCTCAGAGTCTTAGAGTCTCAGAGTCACAGAGTCTCTGCGTCTCAGTGTCTCAGAGTCTCAGCGTCTCTGCGTCTCAGAGTCTCAGCGTCTCAGCGTCTCTGCGTCTCAGAGTCTCAGCGTCACTGCGTCTCAGAGTCACAGTGTCTCTGCGTCTCAGTGTCTCAGAATCTCAGCGTCTCTGCGTCTCAGAGTCTTAGAGTCTCAGAGTCACAGAGTCTCAGAGTCTCAGCGTCTCAGAGTCTCAGAGTCTCAGAGTCTCAGCGTTTCTCCGTCTCTGCGTCTCAGAGTCTCAGCGTCTCAGAGTCTCAGAGTCTCTGCATCTCAGAGTCTCAGAGTCACAGCGTCTCTGCATCTCAGATTTTCTGCGTCTCTGCGTCTCAGAGTCGCAGTGTCTCTGTGTCTCAGTGTCTCAGAGTCTCAGCGTCACTGCGTCTCTGCGTGTCAGAGTCTCAGCGTCTCAGTGTCTCAGAATCTCAGCGTCTCTGCGTCTCAGAGTCTTAGAGTCTCAGAGTCACAGAGTCTCTGCGTCTCAGTGTCTCAGAGTCTCAGCGTCTCTGCGTCTCAGAGTCTCAGCGTCTCAGCGTCTCTGCGTCTCAGAGTCTCAGCGTCACTGCGTCTCAGAGTCTCAGTGTCACTGCGTCTCAGAGTCACAGTGTCTCTGCGTCTCAGTGTCTCAGAATCTCAGCGTCTCTGCGTCTCAGAGTCTTAGAGTCTCAGAGTCACAGAGTCTCAGAGTCTCAGCGTCTCTGCGTCTCAGAGTCTCAGTGTCACTGCGTCTCAGAGTCACAGTGTCTCTGCGTCTCAGAGTCTTAGAGTCTCAGAGTCACAGAGTCTCAGAGTCTCAGCGTCTCAGCGTCTCAGCGTCTCAGAGTCTCAGAGTCTCAGCGTTTCTCCGTCTCTGCGTCTCAGAGTCTCAGCGTCTCAGAGTCTCAGAGTCTCTGCATCTCAGAGTCTCAGAGTCACAGCGTCTCTGCGTCTCTGCATCTCAGATTTTCTGCGTCTCTGCGTCTCAGAGTCGCAGTGTCTCTGCGTCTCAGTGTCTCAGAATCTCAGCGTCTCTGCGTCTCAGAGTCTTAGAGTCTTAGAGTCTCAGAGTCTCAGCGTCTCAGCGTCTCAGAGCCACAGAGTCTCAGAGTCTCAGAGTCTCTGCGTCTCAGAGTCTCAGCGTCTCAGAGTCTCAGAGTCACAGAGTCACAGAGTCTCTGCGTCTCAGCGTCTCAGAGTCACAGAGTCTCAGAGTCTCAGAGTCTCAGAGTCTCAGCGTCTCTGCGTCTCAGAGTCTCAGAGTCTCAGTGTCTCAGCGTCTCAGAGTCTCAGAGTTTCAGTGTCTCTGCGTCTCTGCGTCTCAGAGTCACAGAGTCACAGAGTCACAGAGTCTCAGTGTCTCAGCGTCTCAGAGTCACAGAGTCACAGAGTCTCAGAGTCTCAGAGTCTCAGCTTCTCAGCGTCTCTGCGTCTCAGAGTCTCAACGTCTCTCCGTCTCTGCGTCTCAGAGTCTCAGAGTCTCTGCGTCTCAGAGTCTCAGAGTCTCAGAGTCTCTGCGTCTCAGAGTCTCAGCGTCTCTGCGTCTCAGAGTCACAGAGTAACAGAGTCTCAGCGTCTCAGCGTCTCAGAGTCTCAGAGTCTTAGCGTCTCATCGTCTCTGCGTCTCAGAGTCTCAGAGTCACAGAGTCTCAGAGTCTAAGTGTCTCTGCGTCTCTGCGTTTCTGAGTCTCAGCGTCTCTGCGTCTTTGCGTCTCTGCGTCTCAGAGTCTCAGAGTCTCAGAGTCACAGAGTCTCAGGGTCTCAGAGTCACAGAGTCGCAGCGTCTCTGCGTCTCAGCGTCTCTGCGTCTCAGAGTCTCAGAGTCTCAGCATTTCTCCGTCTCTGCGTCTCAGAGTCTCAGTGTCTCAGAGTCTCAGAGTCTCTGCGTCTCAGAGTCTCAGAGTCTCAGAGTCACAGCGTCTCTGCGTCTCTGCGTCTCAGATTTTCTGCGTCTCTCCATCTCAGAGTCGCAGTGTCTCTGCGTCTCAGTGTCTCAGAGTCTCAGAGTCTCAGCGTCTCTGCGTCTCAGAGTCTCAGCGTCTCTGCGTCTCAGCGTCTCAGAGTCACAGAGTCACAGAGTCTCAGAGTCTCAGCGTCTCTCCGTGTCAGAGTCTCAGCATCTCAGAGTCTCTGCGTCTCGGAGTCTCAGCGTCTCTGCGTCTCAGAGTCTCAGAGTCTCAGAGTCTCAGCGTCTCTGCATCTCAGCGTCTCAGAGTCTCAGAGTCTCAGCGTCTCTGCATCTCAGAGTCTCAGCGTCTCAGCGTCTCAGAGTCTCAGCGTCTCTGCGTCTCTGCATCTCAGAGGCTCAGAGTCTCAGAGTTTCAGTGTCTCTGCGTCTCAGTGTCTCAGAGTCTCAGATTCTCAGTGTCTCAGCGTCTCAGAGTCCAGAGTCACAGAGTCACAGCGTCTCTGCGTCTCTGTGTCCCAGAGTCCCACAGTCTCTGCGTCTCTGCGTCTCAGCGTCTCTGCTTCTCAGCGTCTCTGCGTCTCTGCGTCACAGAGTCACAGAGTCTCAGAGTCTCAGCGTCTCTCCGTCTCTGCATCTCAGAGTCGCAGTGTCTCTGCGTCTTAGTGTCTAAGAGTCTCAGATTCTCAGCGTCTCAGCGTCTCAGAGTCCAGAGTCACAGAGTCACAGCGTCTCTGCGTCTCTGTGTCCCAGAGTCCCACAGTCTCTGCGTCTCTGCATCTCAGCGTCCCTACGTCTCAGAGTCTCAGAGTCTCTGCTTCTCTGCGTCTCTGCGTCTCTGCGTCACAGAGTCACAGAGTCTCAGAGTCTCAGCGTCTCTGCGTCTCTGCGTCTCAGAGTCTCAGAGTCTCTCCGTCTCTGCATCTCAGAGTCGCAGTGTCTCTGCGTCTTAGTGTCTTAGTGTCTAAGAGTCTCAGATTCTCAGCGTCTCAGCGTCTCAGAGTCACAGAGTCACAGCGTCTCTGCGTCTCTGTGTCCCAGAGTCCCACAGTCTCAGCGTCTCTGCGTCTCAGAGTCTCAGCGTCTCTGCTTCTCTGCGTCTCTGCGTCTCTGCGTCTCAGCGTCTCTGCGTCTCAGAGTCTCAGCGTCTCTGCGTCTCAGAGTCTCAGCGTCTCTGCGTCTCAGAGTCTCAGCGTCTCTGCGTCTCAGAGTCTCAGCGTCTCTGCGTCTCAGAGTCTCTGCGTCATAGAGTCTCAGAGTCTCAGCGTCTCTGCGTCTCAGAGTCTCAGCGTCTCTGCTTCTCTGCGTCTCTGCTTCTCTGTGTCTCTGCGTCTCAGCGTCCCTACGTCTCAGAGTCTCTGCGTCTCAGCGTCTCAGCGTCTCTGCGTCTCAGAGTCTCTGCGTCTCTGCGTCTCAGCGTCTGTGCGTCTCAGAGTCTCAGAGTCTCAGTGTCTCTGCGTCTCAGAGTCTCAGCGTCTCTGCGTCACAGAGTCTCAGAGTCTCAGCGTCTCTGCGTCTCAGAGTCTCAGCGTCTCTCCGTCTCTGCATCTCAGAGTCGCAGTGTCTCTGCGCCTTAGTGTCTAAGAGTCTCAGATTCTCAGCGTCTCAGAGTCCAGAGTCACAGAGTCACAGAGTCACAGCGTCTCTGCGTCTCTTTGTCCCAGAGTCCCACAGTCTCAGCGTCTCTGCGTCTCTGCGTCTCAGAGTCTCAGCGTCTCTGCTTCTCTGCGTCTCTGCTTCTCTGTGTCTCTGCGTCTCAGCGTCCCAGCGTCTCTGCGTCTCAGAGTCTCTGCGTCTCTGCGTCTCAGCGTCTGTGCGTCTCAGAGTCTCAGAGTCTCAGTGTCTCTGCGTCTCAGAGTCTCAGCGTCTCTGCGTCTCAGAGTCTCAGAGTCTCAGCGTCTCTGCGTCTCAGAGTCTCAGCGTCTCTGCGTCTCTGCGTCTCAGAGTCTCTGCGTCTCTGCGTCTCAGAGTCTCAGAGTCTCTGCGTCTCGGTACCTCAGAGTCTCAGAGTCTCAGCGTCTCTGCATCTCTGCGTCTCAGCGTCTCTGCGTCTCAGAGTCTCAGCGTCTCTCCGTCTCAGCGTCTCAGCGTCTCTGCGTCTCAGAGTCTCAGCGTCTCTGCGTCACTGCGTCTCAGAGTCTCTGCGTCTCTGCGTCTCAGAGTCTCAGCGTCTCAGCGTCTCTGCGTCTCAGAGTCTCAGCGTCTCTGCGTCTCTGCGTCTCAGCGTCTCAGCGTCTCAGAGTCACAGAGTCACAGAGTCTCAGAGTCTCAGCGTCTCTCCGTGTCAGAGTCTCAGCGTCTCTGCGTCTCAGAGTCTCTGCGTCTCAGAGTCTCAGCGTCTCTGCGTCTCAGCGTCTCAGTGTCACAGAGTCACAGAGTCTCAGAGTCTCAGCGTCTCTCCGTGTCAGAGTCTCAGCGTCTCTGCGTCTCAGAGTCTCAGCGTCTCAGCGTCTCTGCATCTCAGCGTCTCAGAGTCTCAGAGTCTCTGCATCTCAGAGTCTCAGCGTCTCTGCGTCTCAGTGTCTCTACATCTCAGAGTCTCTGGGTCTCAGCGTCTCAGCGTCTCTGCGTCTCAGAGTCGCAGAGTCTCAGCGTTTCTGCATCTCAGAGTCTCTGCATCCCAGCGTCTCTGCATCTCAGCGTCTCGGCGTATCAGAGTCTCAGCGTCTCTGCTTCTCTGAGTCTCTGCGTCTCAGCATCTCTACGTCTCAGCGTCTCTGAGTCTCAACTTCTCTGCGTCTCAGAGACTCTGCCACTCAGACTCTCTGCGTCTCAGCATCTCTGCGTCTCAGTGTCTCTGCGTCTCTGCGTCTCAGAGTCTCTGTGTCTCAGCGTCTCTGCATCTCAGAGTCTCTGCGTCTCTGCGTCTCTGCATCTCAGAGTCTCTGTGTCTCAGCGTCTCTGCGTCTCTGCCTCTCTGCGTCTCAGAGTCACAGAGTCTCAGAGTTTCTGCGTCTCTGAGTCTCTGCGACTCAGCGTCTCTGCATCTCAGAGTCTCTGCGTCTCATCGTCTCTGCGGGTCAGAGTCACAGAGTCCATGCGTCTCTGCGTCTCAGAGTCTCTGCGTCTCAGAGTCTCTGCGTCTTCGCGTCGCTGTGCCTCAGACTCTCTGTATCTCTGCCGATCTGCGTCTCAGCGTCTCTGCGTCTCAGAGTCTCTGCGTCTCAGAGTCTCTGCGTCTCTGCGTCTCAGCGTCTCAGCGTCTCAGAGTCTCAGCGTCTCAGAGTCTCAGCGTCTCTGCGTCTCAGCGTCTCAGAGTCTCAGCGTCTCTGCGTCTCAGCGTCTCAGCGTCTCAGAGTCTCAGCGTCTCAGCGTCTCAGCGTCTCAGAGTCTCAGCGTCTCTGCGTCTCAGAGTCTCAGCGTCTCAGAGTCTCTGCGTCTCAGAGTCTCAGCGTCTCTGTGTCTCAGAGTCTCTGCCTCTCAGTGTCTATGCGTCACAGAGACTCTGCGTCTCTGCGTCTCTGCGTCTCAGAGTCTCAGCGTCTCAGAGTCTCTGCGTCTCTGCGTCTCAGCGTCTCTGCATCTCAGAGTCTCTGCGTCTCAGGGTCTGTGCGTCTCAGAGTCTCTGCGTCTCAGTGTCTCTGCGTCACAGAGACTCTGCGTCTCTGCGTCTCAGAGTCTCAGCGTCACAGAGACTCTGCGTCTCTGCGTCTCAGAGTCTCTGCGTCTCTGCGTCTCAGCGTCTCAGCGTCTCAGAGTCTCAGCGTCTCAGAGTCTCAGCGTCTCTGCGTCTCAGCGTCTCAGAGTCTCAGCGTCTCTGCGTCTCAGCGTCTCAGCGTCTCAGAGTCTCAGCGTCTCAGCGTCTCAGCGTCTCAGAGTCTCAGCGTCTCTGCGTCTCAGAGTCTCAGCGTCTCAGAGTCTCTGCGTCTCAGAGTCTCAGCGTCTCTGTGTCTCAGAGTCTCTGCCTCTCAGTGTCTATGCGTCACAGAGACTCTGCGTCTCTGCGTCTCTGCGTCTCAGAGTCTCAGCGTCTCAGAGTCTCTGCGTCTCTGCGTCTCAGCGTCTCTGCATCTCAGAGTCTCTGCGTCTCAGGGTCTGTGCGTCTCAGAGTCTCTGCGTCTCAGTGTCTCTGCGTCACAGAGACTCTGCGTCTCTGCGTCTCAGAGTCTCAGCGTCTCAGAGTCTCAGCGTCTCTGCGTCTCTGCGTCTCAGAGTCTCTGCGTCTCAGGGTCTGTGCGTCTCAGTGTCTCTGCGTCTCAGAGTCTCTGCACCTCTGAGTCCCAGCGTCTCTGCATCTAAGAGTCTCAGCTTCTGTGCGTATCAGCGTCTCTGCATCTCAGAGTCTCCGCGTCTCTGCGTCTCACTGTCTCTGCGTCGCCGAGTCTCTGCATCTCAGCCTCTCAGCGTCTCTGTGTCTCAGAGTCTGTGCGTCTCAGCGTCTCTTCATCTCAGAGTCTCTGCGTCTCAGTGCCTCTGCGTCTCAGAGTCTCTGCGTCTCAGCGTCTCAGAGTCTCAGCATCTTAGAGTCTCTGCGTCTTTGCATCTCAGCGTCTCTACGTCTCAGAGTCTCATCGTCTCAGCATCTCAGAGTCTCTGCATCTCAGCGTCTCTGAGTCTCAGCGTCTCTGCGTCTCAGACTCTCTGCCTCTCAGCGTCTCTGCATCTCAGGTTCTCTGCGTCGCAGCATCTCTACGTCTCAGCGTCTCAGCGTCTCAGAGTCTCTGCGTCTCAGCGTCTCAGAGTCTCAGCATCTCTGCGTCTCAGCGTCTCTACTTCGCAGAGTCTCTGCGTCTCAGCATCTCTACGTCTTAGTGTCTATGCGTCTCAGTGTCACAGAGTCTCAGCGTCTCAGAGTCTCTGCGTCTCAGCATCTCTGTGTCTCAGTGTCTCTGCATCTCTGCGTCTCAGAGTCTCGGCGTCTTAGAGTCTCTGCGTCTCAGCGTCTCAGCGTCTCAGTGTCGCTGCAACTCAGAGTCTCTGTGTCTCAGCGTCTCTGCGTCTCAGAGTCACAGAGTCACAGAGTCACAGAGTCTCAGAGTCTCTGCGTCTCAGAGTCTCTGCGACTCAGCGTCTCTGCTTCTCAGAGTCTCTGCGTCTCATCGTCTCTGCGGCTCAGAGTCACAGAGTCTCAGCGTCTCAGAGTCTCAGCGTCTCAGAGTCTCTGCGTCTCTGCGTCTCTGCGTCTCATCGTCTCTGCGTCTCAGAGTCTCCGCATCTCGGCATCTCACTGTCTCTGCTTCTCAGAGTCTCTGCGTCTCATCGTCTCTGCGGCTCAGAGTCACAGAGTCACAGAGTCTCAGCGTCTCTGCGTCTCAGAGTCTCTGCGTCTCTGCATCTCTGCGTCTCAGCGTCTCTCCGTCTCAGAGTCTCCGCATCTCTGCATCTCACTGTCTCTGCGTCGCAGAGTCTCTGCGTCTCAGCGTCTCTGCGTCTCAGAGTCTCTGCGTCTCAGAATCTCTGCATCTCTGCATCTCAGGGTCTCTGCGTCTCAGTTTCTCTGCGTCTCTGCGTCTCAGAGTCTCTGCGTCTCAGCGTCTCTGCATCTCTGCGTCTCAGCGTCTCTGCGTCTCAGCATCTCAGAGTCTCCGCGTCTCAGAGTCTCTGCGTCTCTGCATCTCAGCGTCTCAGCGTCTCAGAGTCACAGAGTCACAGAGTCTCAGAGTCTCAGCGTCTCTCCGTGTCAGAGTCTCAGCGTCTCTGCGTCTCAGAGTCTCTGCGTCTCAGAGTCTCAGCGTCTCTGCGTCTCAGCGTCTCAGTGTCACAGAGTCACAGAGTCTCAGAGTCTCAGCGTCTCTCCGTGTCAGAGTCTCAGCGTCTCTGCGTCTCAGAGTCTCAGCGTCTCAGCGTCTTTGCATCTCAGCGTCTCAGAGTCTCAGAGTCTCTGCATCTCAGAGTCTCAGCGTCTCTGCGTCTCAGTGTCTCTACATCTCAGAGTCTCTGGGTCTCAGCGTCTCAGCGTCTCTGCGTCTCAGAGTCGCAGAGTCTCAGCGTTTCTGCATCTCAGAGTCTCTGCATCCCAGCGTCTCTGCATCTCAGCGTCTCGGCGTATCAGAGTCTCAGCGTCTCTGCTTCTCTGAGTCTCTGCGTCTCAGCATCTCTACGTCTCAGCGTCTCTGAGTCTCAACTTCTCTGCGTCTCAGAGACTCTGCCACTCAGACTCTCTGCGTCTCAGCATCTCTGCGTCTCAGTGTCTCTGCGTCTCTGCGTCTCAGAGTCTCTGTGTCTCAGCGTCTCTGCATCTCAGAGTCTCTGCGTCTCTGCGTCTCTGCATCTCAGAGTCTCTGTGTCTCAGCGTCTCTGCGTCTCTGCCTCTCTGCGTCTCAGAGTCACAGAGTCTCAGAGTTTCTGCGTCTCTGAGTCTCTGCGACTCAGCGTCTCTGCATCTCAGAGTCTCTGCGTCTCATCGTCTCTGCGGGTCAGAGTCACAGAGTCCATGCGTCTCTGCGTCTCAGAGTCTCTGCGTCTCAGAGTCTCTGCGTCTTCGCGTCGCTGTGCCTCAGACTCTCTGTATCTCTGCCGATCTGCGTCTCAGCGTCTCTGCGTCTCAGAGTCTCTGCGTCTCAGAGTCTCTGCGTCTCTGCGGATCTGCGTCTCAGCGTCTCTGCGTCACAGAGACTCTGCGTCTCTGCGTCTCAGCGTCTCAGCGTCTCAGAGTCTCAGAGTCTCAGCGTCTCTGCGTCTCAGCGTCTCAGAGTCTCAGCGTCTCTGCGTCTCAGCGTCTCAGCGTCTCAGAGTCTCAGCGTCTCTGCGTCTCAGCGTCTCAGCGTCTCAGAGTCTCAGCGTCTCTGCGTCTCAGAGTCTCAGCGTCTCAGAGTCTCTGCGTCTCAGAGTCTCAGCGTCTCTGTGTCTCAGAGTCTCTGCCTCTCAGTGTCTCAGCGTCTCTGCATCTCAGAGTCTCTGCGTCTCAGGGTCTGTGCGTCTCAGAGTCTCTGCGTCTCAGTGTCTCTGCGTCTCAGAGTCTCAGCGTCTCTGCGTCTCAGAGTCTCTGCCTCTCAGTGTCTATGCGTCACAGAGACTCTGCGTCTCTGCGTCTCAGAGTCTCAGCGTCTCAGAGTCTCAGCGTCTCTGCGTCTCAGCGTCTCTGCGTCTCTGCGTCTCAGAGTCTCTGCGTCTCAGGGTCTGTGCGTCTCAGTGTCTCTGCGTCTCAGAGTCTCTGCATCTCTGAGTCCCAGCGTCTCTGCATCTAAGAGTCTCAGCTTCTGTGCGTATCAGCGTCTCTGCATCTCAGAGTCTCCGCGTCTCTGCATCTCACTGTCTCTGCGTCGCCGAGTCTCTGCATCTCAGCCTCTCAGCGTCTCTGTGTCTCAGAGTCTGTGCGTCTCAGCGTCTCTTCATCTCAGAGTCTCTGCGTCTCAGTGCCTCTGCGTCTCAGAGTCTCTGCGTCTCAGCGTCTCAGAGTCTCAGCATCTTAGAGTCTCTGCGTCTTTGCATCTCAGCGTCTCTACGTCTCAGAGTCTCATCGTCTCAGCATCTCAGAGTCTCTGCATCTCAGCGTCTCTGAGTCTCAGCGTCTCTGCGTCTCAGACTCTCTGCCTCTCAGCGTCTCTGCATCTCAGGTTCTCTGCGTCGCAGCATCTCTACGTCTCAGCGTCTCAGCGTCTCAGAGTCTCTGCGTCTCAGCGTCTCAGAGTCTCAGCATCTCTGCGTCTCAGCGTCTCTACTTCGCAGAGTCTCTGCGTCTCAGCATCTCTACGTCTTAGTGTCTATGCGTCTCAGAGTCACAGAGTCTCAGCGTCTCAGAGTCTCTGCGTCTCAGCATCTCTGTGTCTCAGTGTCTCTGCATCTCTGCGTCTCAGTTACTCTGCGTCTCCGCGTCTCTGCGTCTCAGAGTCTCGGCGTCTTAGAGTCTCTGCGTCTCAGCGTCTCAGCGTCTCAGTGTCGCTGCAACTCAGAGTCTCTGTGTCTCAGCGTCTCTGCGTCTCAGAGTCACAGAGTCACAGAGTCTCAGAGTCTCTGCGTCTCAGAGTCTCTGCGACTCAGCGTCTCTGCTTCTCAGAGTCTCTGCGTCTCATCGTCTCTGCGGCTCAGAGTCACAGAGTCTCAGCGTCTCAGAGTCTCAGCGTCTCAGAGTCTCTGCGTCTCTGCGTCTCTGCGTCTCAGAGTCTCTGCGTCTCAGAGTCTCCGCATCTCGGCATCTCACTGTCTCTGCTTCTCAGAGTCTCTGCGTCTCATCGTCTCTGCGGCTCAGAGTCACAGAGTCACAGAGTCTCAGCGTCTCTGCGTCTCAGAGTCTCTGCGTCTCTGCGTCTCTGCGTCTCAGCGTCTCTCCGTCTCAGAGTCTCCGCATCTCTGCATCTCACTGTCTCTGCGTCGCAGAGTCTCTGCGTCTCAGCGTCTCTGCGTCTCAGAGTCTCTGCGACTCAGAATCTCTGCATCTCTGCATCTCAGGGTCTCTGCGTCTCAGTTTCTCTGCGTCTCTGCGTCTCAGAGTCTCTGCGTCTCAGCGTCTCTGCATCTCTGCGTCTCAGCGTCTCTGCGTCTCAGCATCTCAGAGTCTCCGCGTCTCAGAGTCTCTGCGTCTCTGCATCTCACTGTCTCTGCGTCGCAGAGTCTCTGCATCTCAGCGTCTCTGCGTCTCAGAGTCTCTGCATCTCTGCGTCTCAGCATCTCTGCAACTCAGTGTCTCTGCGTCTCAGTATCTCTGCGTCTCAGAGACTCAGCGTCTCAGCGTCTCTGTGTCTCAGAATCACAGAGTCTCAGCGTCTCAAAGTCTCACAGTCTCACAGTCTCAGAATCTCACAGTCTCTGCGTCTCAGCATCTCAGAGTCTCTGCGTCTCAGCGTCTCTGAGTCTCAGCGTCTCTGAGACTCAGCGTCTCTGCGTCTCAGAGCCTGTGCGTCTCAGCGTCTCTACATCTCAGAGTCTCAGCGTCTCAGCGTCTCAGAGTCGCAGAGTCTCAGTGTTTCTGCATCTCAGAGCCTCTGCGTCTTAGCGTCTCTGAATCTCAACGTCTCTGCATCTCAGAGTCTCTGCGTCCCAGCGTCTCTGTGTCTCTGCGTCTCTGCATCTCTGCGTCTCAGAGTCTCTGCGTCTCAGAGTCTCAGAGTCTCTGCGTCTCTGCTTCGCAGATTATCTGCATCTCTGCATCTCTGCGTCTCAGAGTCTCTGCGTCTCACAGCCTCTGCGTCTCAGCGTCTCTAAGTCTCTGAGTCTCAAGATCTCAGAGTCTCTGCGTCTCTGCATCTCTGCGTCTCAGAGTCTCTGCGTCTCAGAGTCTCAGATTCTCAGATTCTCTGCGTCTCTGCATCTCAGAGTCTCTGCGTCTCAGAGTCTCAGATTCTCAGAGTCTCTGCGTCTCAGAGTCTTTGCGTCTCAGAGTCTCTGCATCTCAGAGTCTCTGCGTCTCTGCGTCTCAGAGTCTCTGCGTCTCAGCGTCTCAGCATCTCTGCGTCTCAGCGTCTCTGCGTCTCAGAGTCTCTGCATCTCTGCGTCTCAGCATCTGTGCAACTCAGTGTCTCTGCGTCTCAGAGACTCAGCGTCTCAGCGTCTCTGCGTCTCAGAGTTACAGAGTCACAGAGTCTCAGCGTCTCAGAGTCTCACAGTCTCACAGTCTCACAGTCTCAGAATCTCAGCGTCTCAGAGTCTCAGAGTCTCTGCGTCTCAGAGTCACAGAGTCTCAGCGTCTCAGAGTCGCAGAGTCTCTGCGTCTCTGCGTGTCTGCGTCGCAGAGTCTCTGCATCTCTGCATCTCTGCGTCTCAGAGTCTCTGCATCTCTGCATCTCTGCGTCTCAGAGTCTCTGCGTCTCTCCGTCTCACAGCCTCTGCGTCTCAGCGTCTCTAAGTCTCTGAGTCTCAAGATCTTAGAGTCTCAGAGTCTCTGCGTCTCTGAGTCTCTGCGTCTCAGAGTCTCTGCATCTCAGAGTCTCTGCGTCTCAGAGTCTCTGCGTCTCAGAGTCTCTGCATCTCAGAGTCTCTGCGTCTCAGAGTCTCAGATTCTCAGAGTCTCTGCGTCTCAGAGTCTCAGATTCTCAGAGTCTCTGCGTCTCAGAGTCTCTGCGTCTCAGAGTCTCTGCGTCTCAGAGTCTCTGCGTCTCAGAGTCTCTGCACCTCAGAGTCTCTGCGTCTCAGAGTCTCTGCGTCTCAGCGTCTCTGCGTCTCAGCGTCTCTGCGTCTCAGCGTCTCTGCGTCTCTGCGTCTCAGAGTCTCTGCATCTCTGCGTCTCAGCATCTGTGCAACTCAGTGTCTCTGCGTCTCAGAGACTCAGCGTCTCAGCATCTCTGCGTCTCAGAGTCACAGAGTCACAGAGTCTCAGCGTCTCAGAGTCTCACAGTCTCACAGTCTCAGAATCTCAGCGTCTCAGAGTCTCAGAGTCTCTGCGTCTCAGAGTCACAGTGTCTCAGCATCTCAGTGTCTCAGAGTCTCTGCGTCTCAGCGTCTCTGCGTCTCAGTGTCTCTGCGTCTCAGAGTCACAGAGTCACAGAGTCTCAGTGACTCAGCGTCTCAGCGTCTCAGAGTCTCAGCATCTCTGCGTCTCAGCGTCTCTACTTCTCAGAGTCTCTGCGTCTCAGCATCTCTACGTCTCAGTGTCTATGCTTCTCAGAGTCACAGAGTCTCAGCGTCTCAGCGTCTCAGTTTCTCTGCGTCTCTGCGTCTCAGAGAATCTGCGTCTCCGCGTCTCTGCATCTCAGAGTCTCGGCGTCTTAGGGTCTCTGTGTCTCAGCGTCTCAGTGTCGCTGCAACTCAGAGTCTCTGTGTCTCAGCGTCTCTGCGTCACAGAGTCACAGAGTCTCAGAGTCTCTGCGTCTCAGAGTCTCTGCGACTCAGCGTCTCGGCTTCTCAGAGTCTCTGCGTCTCGTCTCTGCGGCTCAGAGTCACAGAGTCTCAGCGTCTCTGCGTCTCAGCGTCTCTGCGTCTCAGAGTCTCTGCGTCTCTGCATCTCTGCGTATCTGCGTCTCAGCGTCTCTGCTTCTCAGAGTCTCTGCGGCTCAGAGTCACAGAGTCTCAGCGTCTCTGAGTCTGAGAGTCTCTGCGTCTCTGCGTCTCAGCGTCTCTGCGTCTCAGCGTCTCTGCGTCTCAGAGTCTCCGCATCTCTGCATCTCACTGTCTCTGCGTCGCAGAGTCCCTGCGTCTCAGAGTCTCTGCATCTCAGAATCTCTGCGGTAATCTCTGCGTATACCTGAGACCAACGATGACCTGAAGATCAGAGCCAGAGGCTCTGCAATCGCCTCCCTTGCCTCCCAGAGAATCCTAGGGTAAATCCCGTCCGGCCCAGGGGACTTATCTATTTCCAACCCCTCAAGAATATCTAGCACATCCCCCTTATCAACTGCAATACTGTCCAGTTTACACCCCTGTAACCCAGTGTTCTCCACAGCTACATTTATGTCCCCATGCGTGAACACCAAAGAGAAATATTGGTTCAATGCCTCTCCAATCTCTTCCGGTTCCACACATAAATTCCCACTGCTGTCTGTAACTGGCCCTAATCTTGCCCTAACCAATCTTCTATTCTTAACATATCTATAGAACGCCTTAGGATTCTCCTTAATCCTATCAGCCACAGTCTTCTCATGTCCTCTTTTAGCCCTTCTTAACTCACTCTATAACTCCCTCCTAGCCAATCTAAAGCTTTCTAGTGCACTACCTGAGCCCTCAAGTCTCATCCGGACATAAGCCTCCTTTTCCCTTTTAACCAGCGAATCAACTTTTTTAGTGCACCACGGTTCCCTAGCTCGACCATTTCCTCCTTGCCTGACAGGGACGTACATATCAAGGACTCGCAGTAGCTGCTCCTTGAAAAAACTCCACATTTCGGACGTTCCCAGACCCTGTAGTCTCCTAGTCCAACCTATGCATCCTAATTCTCTCCTAATAGCCTCATAATTACCCTTCCCCCAGCTAAAACTACTGACCCGAGGTTCATGCCTATCCCTTTCCATCACTAAGGTGAACGTAACCGAATTGTGGTCACTATCACCAAAATGCACACCAACTTCCAAGTCTAGCACCTGGTCTGGCTCATTTCCCAGCACCAAATCCAATATAGCCTCACCTCTAGTTGGGCTATCTACATACTGAGTCAAAAAACCTTCCTGCACGCTTTGTACAAAAACTGACCCCTCTAATGAGCTAGAGCCATAGCAATTCCAATCAATGTTAGTAAAGTTAAAGTCCCCCATAACAATTACCCTATTACTTTCACTCCTATCCACGATCGTCTCCGCAATCCTTTGCTCTCGGTCCTGCTTCACAGGAACAATGAGGTGTGTCCAGTTTACCAGAACTCCGGGTGTGTACACTCAGTTTATGGGTGTGATGGACTAGTGGTTTTATCACTAGATTATTAATACAGAAACTCAGCTAATGCTCTGGGCACCTGGGTCCAATCCTGTCATTGGGAGATGGTGAATTGGAATAAATATATCTGGAGTTCAGAATCTGCTGGTGACCAGAAAAACATTGTCAATTTTCCAAAAAAATCACATCTGGTTCCCGAATATTCCAGGGAAGGAAATCTGTCATCCTTATATGGTCAGGACTAAATGTGACTCCAGGGACATGGCAATGTGGTTGACACTTAATTGCCCTCTGAACACGGGCAATAGGAGGCCAAGTCGCAAAGGCAGATGCCTTGAGTTGGCTATGATTAACAGACGCTTGTCGTATCCCCAAGGGAAGAGATAGTAATCATCAACTTTTCAAAACTCTCCCAGTGGCAGCCAATAATATTCGGCTGTGGAGGCAAAATTACCCATTCCTGAATGAATGGAAGCAGCGAGTGGAGATGGGGGAATCCAAAAGGCCGTCACATCCTGAATTACACCCTTATTGGAGAGGCAGAGAGCAGCTGACTGGGGAAGAGGACACACTCCCCTGGGGTTCAGGAGTGTCATCCTGAGCCAGCTTCACCATCCCATCCTGGCTGAACTTTACCATGGCCACCCAGGAGTGACAAACTGAAGATCCTCCCAGTTCCCATGTCTGGTGGCCAGGTATGGAAACAGATATTTACTCCTGGGTCAGTGTGGGCAATATCAAAAACAGCAGAACTATCACCAGTCACTACCTTTTACCCTTGGGAATGGCCAGGACGGCTGTAGATATGGTCGGCAATGAACACTGACTGTCTGCTGATGGGGTCAATGCTGCTGGTAATGGTAGATGCTGATACAAAATGAATGGCCATATACAGGGTGAGTTACTCAAACACAAGGACATGAGTGGAGAAACCACACCTCTTTCTTCACACCCGGGATCCTACAGGTGTTGGTTTCTGAAAATGGACCACCCTCCATCAGTCAGGAGTTTGTGCATTATATGAAATTGAACAGAATTTAACACGTTAGGACAGTGCCATATTACCCATCATTCTACGGCCCGGCAGAAAGAGAGGCCCAAAGAGTAAAATCAGGTTCAAAAAACCAGCCCACAGCCTCCTTGGACACCAAATCATCCAGATTCATCTTCGTGTACAGGATGACACCCCCCACCCTCACCCCTCCCCTCTTCAACAACTGGAATAGTCCCAGCAGAGTTGCTCATGGGAAGATCACTCTGCCCAAAGTGATGTCTGATCTTCTGAGGGTGGAAGTTGACACTCAGTGCCATTCCCACCAACCGGGAGAGGCTCTTCAAGGCAGTTGATAGGTTATTAGTAAAGAATCATAGCAGTGGATCCGGGAGGTTACGAGGCACGTTCGAGTCAGGAATAGGGCCAGTTTCCTATCAAGTCTGCTTGGGAGAAGGCTCATGGGATACAAGGCCAGGTATGTAGATGGGTGGAGAACTGGCTTGGGAGGAGGAGACAGCGAGTAGTAGTGGAAGGCTCCTTTTCCAATTGGAGGCCTGTCACCAGTGGTGTGCCGCAGGGCTCGGTACTTGGACCTCTTCTATTTGTGGTATATATTAATGACTTGGAAGAGGGGGTAGGTGGTGTGATCAGCAAATTTGCTGATGACACCAAGATGGTTGGATTGGCGGGTACTGAGGAGCAGTGCCTGGCAATGCAACAGGACATAGACAGGCTGGTAGATTGGGCAGATAGATGGCAAATGGAATTTAGTCCGGAGAAATGCGAGGTGATGCACCTTGGCCGGAATAATGTGGAGGGGAGTTATACGATAAAAGGTAGAACTATCCGGAGTATAGATACGCAGAGAGACCTGGGGGTGCAAGTGCATAAGTCCCTGAAGGTGTCGGTACAGGTGCAGAATGTGATGAGGAAAGCGTATGGTATGTTAGCCTTCATAGGAAGAGGTATAGAATATAAGAGTAGGAGTCTGATGTTGCAGTTGTATAGAACATTGGTTAGGCCTCACTTGGAGTACTGCGTCCAGTTCTGGTCGCCGTACTACCGGAAGGATGTAGAGATCCTGGAGAGAGTGCAGAGGAGATTTACCAGGATGTTGCCTGGTATGGAAGGGCTGTCTTACGAGGAAAGATTGGATGAACTTGGGCTGTTTTCCCTTGAGAGACGTCGGCTGAGGGGGGATCTAATAGAGGTTTATAAGATTATGAAGGGGATAGATAGAGTAAATGGTGGTAAGCTTTTTCCGCTACAAGAAATGGATAGAACGAGGGGTCACGGGCTTAGGGTGAGGGGGGCTAGGTATAAGACAAATATTAGAGGGCAGTTTTTCACGCAAAGGGTAGTGGGGGTGTGGAATGCACTGCCGAGTAAGGTGGTGGAAGCAGGCACGCTAGGGTTGTTTAAGAGTCACTTAGACAGCCATATGAGCGGGCTACATATAGGGGGATATAGTAGGCCTTACTGAACATTGTAGGCTTGGGAATATGTTT
This sequence comes from Carcharhinus amblyrhynchos, assembly GCF_965287045.1. Taxonomy (NCBI): domain Eukaryota; kingdom Metazoa; phylum Chordata; class Chondrichthyes; order Carcharhiniformes; family Carcharhinidae; genus Carcharhinus; species Carcharhinus amblyrhynchos. The sequence goes on from NW_027650120.1 coordinate 58,165, forward strand.
TGCCTCAGGAATGTTAGTCTTTGCCTGTTTAATAATGAATTTTTTTTGTCTCCACAGGCATTTAAGTCCAGCAAGGGGCATGCAGGCGGCAGGTTGTAGTGGGCTGCTCTTGGATGTTGCTTCGGGAGTTGCCTATTGCTTCATGTCGTTAGTGTGCTTAAACTGGACCATCTCGAGGGCAACATGACAGCTCAGAGACTATCTCTGTTGCTGTGCGGACACATGGATTTGGGCCTGTGTCTGTGGGAGTTTGCACGTTCTCCCCGTGGTTGCGTGGGTTTCCTCCGGGTGCTCCGGTTTCCTCCCACATCCCCCAAAGATGTGCTTTTAGGCTGATTGATTGGGTACTAAAATTGTCCCTAAATTGGACCTCCCTGATCCTCGCACATTAGGCGTAGACTAAAATCATGAATAGGTCACTGAGATAGTAGGACGGCGGCGCGGGCTCGTTGGGCCGAAGGGCCTGTTTCCCGCGCTGTGTTGTTCTTTGTTCTTTGTTCTTTGAGATACCATCCTATGGCAATACTTCAATCTTCTACAAGCCTTGAACCCCAAAGCCATGCAGGAAAAATCAATTCCCATCACACCAGGAACTTTGGAAAGAATTCCAGGCACTCCGGCTTCTACTGTCCACCTCCACTAGTGAGAACCTCGGAGTCTGAAATGGACACAGCGGGTTCAGCCTCTTGACCACATTGTTACCCGATTAAAGGGAACTCAGGCCACAATGCTCATGATGGAGGAGGTGAGCTCCGATCTGCTGAACCTCACTCACTTCCGAGGCTGAGCAGCAGGAACCAGACCCAGCATTCAAACTCCAAAAAAGCCTTCCAAGGCCGTCAGCCCTCGACAGTTACTCAGACCTAGAGGAGGAGGGGTGCAATAAATTCAGACAGGGGTCTGATCCTGGTGCGGGTCTGATCCTGGTGCGGGTCTGATCCTGGTGCGGGTCTGATCCTGGTGCGGGTCTGATCCTGGTGTGGTCTCTCTCGACATGAATGCCACCATTCCACTTGCCTTCCTAGCTGCCGATTGAACCTTCAGGTTAACCTTTAGAGAATCTTGAACAAAGGCTCCCAAATTCCTTTGTGCATCTGATTTTCTAGTATTTCCCCATTTAGAAAATAGTCCATGCCTCTATTCCTCCTTCCAAAGTGCATAACCTCACACTTTTCCTCATTGTATTCCATCTGCCACCTCTTTGCCCACTCTCTAACCTGTCCAAGTCCTTCTGCAGCCCCCCCCCCCCCGCTTCACCGACTTCCTCAATACTCCCTGTCCCTCTACATATCTTTGTATCATCTCAAACTTAGCAGCAATGCCTTCATTTCGTTCTTCCTAATCATTAATGTATATTGTGAAATGTTCCCACCCCTGAGGCACACCACTAACCACTGGCTGCCATCCTGAAAAAAGATCTCTTCATCCCCACTCTTGGCCTTCTGCCAGTCGAGAGGGCCACCCCCTGCCAGCTATTCCTCTACCCATGCCAGATCTTACCTTCAACACCATTGGCATTTAACTTAGTTAACAGTCTCCTATGCAATGCCTTGTCAATGGCCTTCTGGAAATCAAAATAAACCAGGACCACTGATACTCCTTATCTGACCTCCTTGTTACCTCCTCAAAGAACTCTAACAGATTTGTCAGACATGAGCTCCCCTTGACAAAGCCGTGCTGACTCAGTCCTGTTTTATCATTCACTTCTGCAATCTCATCTTTAATAATGAATTCTAAAGTTTTGCCAATGACTAAAGTCAGGCTAACTGGACTATAATTTCCCGTCTGCCGCCTCTCTCCCTTCTTACACAGCGGTGTTACATTAGCTACTTTCTGCTCCACTGGTACCATCCCTGCCTCCAGTAATTCCTGAAAGATCACCACCAATACCTCCACAATTCCTTCAGCTATCTCTTTTAGAACCCTGGGTCCATCCGATCCAGGTGATTTATCCACTTCCAGGCCTTTGAGTTTCCCCAGAACTTTCCCCTTACGGATGATCACTACCTTCACCTGTTCCTCCTGATTCTCCTAGAGCTCTGGCATCCCATTGATGTCTTCAACCATGAAGACTGATGCAAAGTAATTATTCTGTTCCTCTGCCATTTGTTTCCTGTTATTCCTTCTCCAGCCTCGTTTTCCAGTGGTCCAATAGCTATTTTGCCTCTGAAGAAATAGGAAGAAGATAGAAGAAATAGGGAGATTATATTGAAATAAACTTTTCCAATCTTCTTTTGCTTTACTAGCCAGTTTGCACTCATATTTCATCTTCTCCGCCCCACCCCCCCATTGCTTTTTTAATTGTCCTCTGCTCGCTTTTAAAGGCTTCCCAATCTTCTGCCTTCCCACTAATCCTCATTACTTTGGATGCTTTTTCTTTTGCGTTTACGCTGCCCTTGACTTTGCTCATCAGCCATGGATGCCTCGCCCTCCCTGCGGCATGTTTCCTCCTCTTTGGGATGAATCTCTGTTCTGCCTCCTGAATCTCTGTCGTGCCTCGGGAATTCTTGTCATTGTTTTTCCACTGTTTTCCCTGCTAGGCTCCCTTTCCAATCAACTCTGGCCAGCTCCTCCCTCATTTCCTTGTAGTTACCTTTATTTAATTCAAATATTGTTACATCTGACTCCAGCTTCTCCCTCTCAAACTGCAGGGTAAACTCTATAATTTATGGTCACTGCTCCTTAAGGGTTCCTTCACCTGAACTTCCCTAATCCTGTCTGCCTCATTACATATCACCAAATCCAGAATTGCCTGTTCCCTCGTAAGTTCTGTCACAAACTGCTCCAAAAATAAATTCTTTGTTATTCCACAAATTCCTTTTCTTGGGATCCACTACCTATCTGATTTTCCCAGTCAACTTGCATATTGAAGATCCCCCCATGATCATTGTAATGTTGCCTTTTTCATATATCTTTTCTATCTCCTGATTTATTTTGAGCCCCTCATTCTCTCACTATCCTCATTACTACCCTCAGACTGTACTTTGCCCCTTACTCCGCCAATTGTTTCCAACGTTTACATTTGAAGGCCAGTTTCCAATGTTCACAGTCCTTCTATTTTTGTTTTTCGCCTTTCCCTTGCCCCCTTTTTCTCCTGCCTGTAATTCAAAGAGTTTTCATTATTTTTCATATTTCAGTCAGTTTATTTGTAACTGAATTCTCGCCATTCCCAACGATTCCCGGCCCACCCACCCCCACCCCGCTCACCCCCACCCACCCCGCCCCGCTCACCCCCACCCCCGCCCCGCTCACCCCCACCCCGCTCACCCCCACACACTCGCCACTAACCCTCGCACATTCCCCACTCACCCGGAGGTTCCACTCTCACCCCAATGTGACCCATCTCACCCTGATGTCCCCCCCCCCCGACACACACACACAGACACTCCTCTCCTCAGGTTAACTCACTTCCTCTCACCTCAGAAGTTCCTTTTCACCTCCACTCACTCAGTCTCAACTCAAAACTCTCCCCGATGTCGATGGTCCCCCTGTCCTGTCGGCCGTCTCCCCCCCACCCCCCCTCCCATCGATGTTCTCCCTCCCGTCGGCCTCCCCCTCCCTCTCCCGCCTGCCCTTCCCCCACTCAGACCCAAACATCTCCCTCTCATCTCAGCAATCCCCTCCCCCCTCATCACACTCTCTCTTACATTAACCCCCCCCTCTCCCCGCGACAGTCCCCATGCAACACAACCCTCCCCCCCTCACCCGAACAATCTTTCTTTTCCGCCTCAAAATTATCCTCTAACCAAAAAATCCCAAACTCACCTCCACCCGACCCATCTCACATTTACTGCTGCATCCACCCTACACACACCCCCCCCCGCACTCCCCCACTCTCACACCCACACACCCCCCTCCGCACTCCCCCACTCTCACACCCACACACCCCCCCCGCACTCCCCCACTCTCACACCCACACACCCCCCCCCGCACTCCCCCACTCTCACACCCACACACACCCCCCCGCACTCCCCCACTCTCACACCCACACACACCCCCCCGCACTCCCCCACTCTCACACCGACACAGCCCCCCCCGCACTCCCCCACTCTCACACCGACACCCCCCCCGCACTTCCCCACTCTCACACTCACACACCCCCCCCGCACTCCCCCACTCTCACACCCACACAGCCCCCCCTGCACTCCCCCACTCTCACACCCACACAGCCCCCCCCGCACTCCCCCACTCTCACACCCACACACACCCCCGCACTCCCCCCCTCTCACACCCACACACCCCCCCGCACTCCCCCACTCTCACACCCACACACCCCCCCCGCACTCCCCCACTCTCACACCCACACAGCCCCCCCCGCACTCCCCCACTCTCACACCCACACACCCCCCCGCACTCCCCCACTCTCACACCCACACACCCCCCCGCACTCCCCCACTCTCACACCCACACAGCACCCCTCCCCGCACACCCCCACTCTCACACCCACACCCCCACCCGCACTCCCCCACTCTCACACCCACACACCCCCCCGCACTCCCCCACTCTCACACCCACACAGCCCCCCCGCACTTCCCCACTCTCACACCCACACACCCCCCCCCGCACTCCCCCACTCTCACACCCACACAGACCCCCCCCCGCACTCCCCCACTCTCACACCCACACAACCCCCCCGCACTCCCCCACTCTCACACCCACACACCCCCCCGCACTCCCCCACTCTCACACCCACACAGCCCCCCCGCACTTCCCCACTCTCACACCCACACACCCCCCCCCCGCACTCCCCCACTCTCACACCCACACAGCCCCCCCGCACTTCCCCACTCTCACACCCACACACCCCCCCCGCACTCCCCCACTCTCACACCCACACACCCCCCCCGCACTCCCCCACTCTCACACCCACACACCCCCCCCGCACTCCCCCACTCTCACACCCACACACCGCCCCCCGCACTCCCCCACTCTCACACCCACACACCCCCCCCGCACTCCCCCACTCTCACACCCACACACCCCCCCCGCACTCCCCCACTCTCACACCCACACACCCCCCCCGCACTCCCCCACTCTCACACCCACACAGCCCCCCCCCCGCACTCCCCCACTCTCACACCCACACAGCCCCCCCCGCACTTCCCCACTCTCACACCCACACCCCCCCCCGCACTCCCCCACTCTCACACCCACACAGCCCCCCCCCACACTCCCCCACTCTCACACCCACACCCCCCCCCGCACTCCCCCACTCTCACACCCACACAGACCCCCCGCACTCCCCCACTCTCACACCCACACACCCCCCCCGCACTCCCCCACTCTCACACCCACACACCCCCCCCGCACTCCCCCACTCTCACACCCACACACCCCCCCCGCACTCCCCCACTCTCACACCCACACAGACCCCCCCCGCACTCCCCCACTCTCACACCCACACAGCCCCCCCCCACACTCCCCCACTCTCACACCCGCACCCCCCCCCGCACTCCCCCACTCTCACACCCACACACCCCCCCCGCACTCCCCCACTCTCACACCCACACCCCCCCCCCGCACTCCCCCACTCTCACACCCACACACCCCCCCCGCACTCCCCCACTCTCACATCCACACAGACCCCCCCCGCACTCCCCCACTCTCACACCCACACAGACCCCCCGCACTCCCCCACTCTCACACCCACACCCCCCCCCCGCACTTCCCCACCCTCACACCCACACAGCCCCCCCCCCGCACTCCCCCACTCTCACACCCACACAGCCCCCCCCGCACTTCCCCACCCTCACACCCACACAGCCCCCCCCCCGCACTCCCCCACTCTCACACCCACACACCCCCCCCCGCACTCCCCCACTCTCACACCCACACAGCCCCCCCGCACTCCCCCACTCTCACACCCACACAGCCCCCCCCGCACTTCCCCACTCTCACACCCACACCGCCCCCCCCCACACTCCCCCACTCTCACACCCACACACCCCCCCCCGCACTTCCCCACTCTCACACCCATACAGCCCCCCCTGCACCCACACTCCCCCCACCTTGCACACACTCTCCCCCCTTCACCTCTTCACTCTCCATCTGACTTCAGAATTCCCCATCTCAGCTCCACATTGCACTCCTCACTTTGACTCCCCTCAACTCAACACTTCCAGTTTGGAACACAGTATCTGGGATGAACTGTCTGAATTTGAGGTGCTCTCCGATTCAGGGACTTCAACAGAAAATTGTTAGTGAAAATGAAAGGAGATATTTCCAGGTTGGCAGGAGGAGAGATACATCAAACCCACCCTGGACTTATCAACTGGGCCAGCAGTCTCCAGGGGCATAACCACCTACTTCCTATCATATTTCTCCGTGGGCAACACAAAATAAGCAGATATGATCATGACTTTTAAGGGGAGGTTTGACAAATAAAAGACTAGGATGGGAATAGAGGGATATGATTCCTGGAGGGGAAGGGGGCTTTATTTCAATCGGGCAGCATTGTCAGTGCAGACTTGGAGGGTGGAAAGGACTGTTCCTGTGCTATAATTTTCTTTGATCGTTAGTTCTTTGTTTTGAGAGATGTTCCGAAATACCCATTATGCAAATCAGCAGAAAGTTGTGAAAAGGTGATCGATCATCCATATAAATTCCTCTCCAGTAACAAACACTCCCACACCCAGCTGACCATCCGCCTTCACCCTCAGGTGAGGTTGTTACATAACCTCTCCTAACTTCCAATGAATCACATGCCTTAAAGTTTACTCTTCCACATCCAATTAGTTTCCTTCCTCGTTGCCCCTTCGCATCAAGGGAATTGGAAATGTAAATATGTGGGGTTACAGAGATAGGGCCTGGATGGGATTGCTGTTGGTACGGATGGAATGGGCTGAATGGCCTCCTGTTGCACTGTAGGGATTGCATGATTCAATCATGAGAAATGTCGTGAATTTGCCCTCAGCCCAATACATGATGTTACTGCTTATTTCTCTTTCCTTGCAGTTAACCTGTTCACGATCATTGTCCTATCAAGCAGAAATTGTGGTGTGTCCAAGAAGCCTCCTTCTGCACTGTAGGGATTATATTCTGTGACTTGGTTGAGATTTATAACCTTGACTGTCAGCAGTACATATAAACTTACCACTGAACCTAGTGGAAAATAGAGAAATAATGGTACAGGTTTAATTGAAATGAGAGGGGAGTTATTTTATTTTTCATTATTTTCGATCAGTACAAAGGAATAAGTTAACAGGTATCTTATCTCTTCTCTAAATTTGCGTTGTGAGACTGCATACGTGCAGGTGTTGGTGCAGCAGCTCAAAAGCTGAAGCATGAAGCCCAACTCCCGGATGAACACGGGCAGATACACTGCCTCATAGCCCAGATGACACATTCGCCAATAAATGCAATACACCATGTAGACCACCCAGAGCAGGATGAAGTTCCCTGAGATGATGTATAAAGCAATCATGGACTTCCTGCGATTCTCCATCTCAGGGTCATTGGGACTTTGACCAGTGACATTACGCCTGAGTTTGCTGCGGGCTCGGTTAGTTACAAAAATGTACCTGACGGTTAAAGCATTGAACAACAAGACCAAGATAAATGGGATGCATGGCGTTAAAATGTAATGAAAAAGTTCGACGGCACCCCACAAGTTTGACTCTGCAACACTCTGTGATACAGCACAGAACCAGGACTGGTTAATGAGCTGGTATTTATTTGTATACATAAAACACCAAAAAATATTTTTTATAGAAAAGAACACAGCTATTGTCGATAAAACCACAAGTGCAGTTTTCTCCGAGCAGTATTTGGCTTTCAGCTTCTGACAGCAAATAGCGACATATCGATCGAATGTGAAGCTAACTGTGAACCACACAGAACAGTCAGTAACAGCGTAAAGTAGTGCGGCGTGGATATTGCACACAGGCACATTGCTCAGGAAATTGAATTCCAGACGGTAAACAGCGGGAATGTGCCTCCATATCAAATCGATAATGATGACCAGGAGATCAGCTGTTGCCATGGCTACCAGGTACCTGGTGGCACATTTGGACAAACCACACTTCTCCCGAGACAGTATCAGAATTGTCACCGTGTTAACTGTAAGGGAGTAAAGAGGTTGGGGCAGGTTAAGAGAAAATGCATTCATTTTTGGAAGCGATGGCCTAGTGATATCAATGCTAAACTATCAATGCAGAATCTCAGCGAATGTACTGTGGACCGAGGTTCGAATCCCACCACGGTCAATAGAGGAATTTGAGTTCAGTAAGAGTAAATTCTAGTTGCCCCTTAAATGCCATTATTGTACCTGCTCCCACCACCTCCCCAGGCAGTGTATTCCAGTCATTCACCACCGTGTATGTAAAAAAGCTCACCTCACTCATCTCCTCGAAACTTTTCCCCACTCACCTTAAACCTATGACCTTTCGTACTTGACTTTTCCACCCATGAAGGAGCATCTGACTATCCACTCTGTCCACGCCACTCATAATCTTGTAAACCTCTATCAGGTCACCCTGATTTTCCAGCAGTTTCAGATTCCAGCATTTGCAATATTTTGTTTTTAATCTTATCAATATTGCTTCACTGATGTCCGTTAGGGAATTCAAGATAAAACATCTAGAATTAACAATCCACTGATAGTCATGAAACCATTGTCAACTGTTGGAAAAACCCATCTGGTTCTTTAGAAAAGGAAATGTTACCTGGTCTGGCCTATATGTGACTCCAGAGCCACACTGAGAGATGTGGTTAACTTTCCAAGGGATGGGGAATAAATTCTGGCCAACCAGTGACACCCCTGTCCCATGAATGAACAAAATAATTGATGAAATCTGATCGTATTGATGATTTATAATTAAATTTGCAAAATAATAATTCATAATAGAGTCTGGTCTGAATGATATCTTAGATTAAATCATTGAATCATAGAATCCCGAGAGTGCAGAGGAGGCCATTTGGCCCATCAAGCCTGCACCAACAACAATCCCACGCAATCACTATCTCCTTAACCCCATGTATTTAACCTGTGAGCTCCCCTGACACTAACAGACAATTCACCAAGGCCAATCAACCTAAGCTGTGCATCCTTGGGTGTGGGAGGAAAATAGAAAATCCGGAGGGAACCCACGCAGACATGGGGAGAGTGTGCAAACTCCACACAGACAGGGTCCCGAGCTGTGAATTGAACCTGGGTCCATGGCACTGTAAGGCAGCACAGGTAATGGGCGGCATAATGGCAGCCTCAGATTGCCAGGGATCTGAGTGAGTATCCGTGTGGAGTTTGCACCTTCTCCCTCTTGTCTACGAGGGATTCCTCTGGTGCACTGGTTTCCTCCCCCATTCAAGATGTGTAGGTTAGGTGAGTTGGCAATACTAAATTGCCCATTAGTGTCCAAAGATGTGTAGGTTAGATGAATTGGCCATGCTAAATTGTCCCTTGGTGTTCAAAGATGTATAGGTTACATACATTGGCCTTGCTAACTAGCCCCTTAGTGACCAAAGATGTGCAGGGAGGTAGATTGTCCATGCTAAACTGCCCTTATGTGTCAAAAGGTGTTAGGGTCAGGTAAGATAGCCATTCTAAATTGTTTCTTAGTGTCCAGAGTTGTGCAGGTTAGGTGCATTTGCCTTGCTAAATTGTCCCTTCGTATCCAAAGATGTGCGGGTTCGGTTGATTGGCATGCTTGGTTGTCCCTTAGTGTTCAGTGATGTACACATTAGGTGGATTGACTATGCTCAGTTGCAGCTTAGTGTCCACAGATATGTCGGTTAGGCGGATTGGCCATGCTAAAATGCCCCTTAGTGTCCAAAGATGTGCAGGTTAGGTGGATTGGCTGGATAAACTGTCCCTTAGTGTCCAAATGTGCACAGATTAGGGGGCTTGATTACGCTAAATTGCCCCATAGTGTTCAACTGTGTGCCGGTTCAGTGTTCTGGCCATGATAAATTATCCCTTTTGTTTCTATAGATGTGCAGTTTCAGTGGATTGACTATGCTAAATTGCCCTTCAGGTCCAAAGATATGCAGGTTAGGTGGATGAGACATGCTACATTGCCCCTTACTGTTGAAATATGTGCGGGTTAGGAAGTTTGGCCTGCTAAAAAAAACCCTTAGTTTCCAAACATGTGTAAGTTAGGTGAATTGTTCAAGCTAAATTGCCCCATTGAGTCTAAAGATCTGTAGGTTAGATGCCCTGGCCAGACAAAATGCCCCTTGTGTTCAAACATGTATAGGTTGGGTGGATTGTCCATGCAAACGTGCCCCTGTAGGTGGATTGGCCATGCCAAATTGCCATTTATTGCCCAAAGATATTCAAAGATGTTGGTTAGGTGGATTGGCTATTTTAAATTGTCCCTCAGAGTCCAAAAATGTGCAGGTCGATGAATTGGAAATGCTGGATTGCCCATTAGTGTCTGAAGATGTATACGTTAGGTGGGTTGGCCACGTTAAGTTGCACTATAGTGTCCAAAAATTGCAGGTTAGGAAGCTTGGCCGTGCTAAATTGACCCTTACTGTCCAAATACATGTGGGTTCAGTGGATTGGTCACGTTAAATTGCCCCTCAGTCTTCACCATGTGTATGTTGGGTGAATTCATCTTACTAAATTGCCCCTTAGTGTCCAATGATTTTCAGATTAGGTGGATAGGCTATGCTAAATTGCCGCATAATATCCAAAGATGGCAGCACGCTTTTGGATTGATTGAATTTATTGTTGTCACATGTATTAACATACATGAAAGTATTGTTTCTTGCGCATTGTAGAGACTTCATAGAAAAGGAAACGAGAGAGTGCAGAATGTATTGTTTCAGCCATAGCTAGGGACAGAGAAATATTCACTTAATGCAGGGTAGGTTCATTCAAATATCTGACAGCAGTCGGAAAGAAACTGTTCTTGAGTCGGTTGGTAGGTGACCTCAGACTTTTGTATCTTTTTCCTGAAGGAAGAAGGTGGTGTGTGGGATCCTTAATTATGCTGGTTGCTTTGCCGAGGCAGCGGGAAGTGTAGACAGAATCAATGGATGGGAGGCTTGTTTGCGTGATGGATTGGGCTACATTCACAATCGTTTGTAGTTTCTTGCGGTCCTGGGCAGAGCAGGAGCCCATACCAAGCTATGATACAACCAGAAAGAATGCTTCCTATGGTGCATCTGTAAAGGTCGGAGAGAGTCGTAGCTGACACGCTAAATTTCCTTAGTCTTCTGAGAAAGTAGATGCATTGGTGGGTTTTCTTAACCATAGTTTCAGCATTGGGGGAGGGGGAAGTGGGAGGCGTGGAACCAGGACATGTTTTGGTGATCTGGACACCTAAAACATTGGAGCTCTCGACTAGCACCGTGATTGGCACTGCTACCTCACAGCGCTAGCGACCCGGGGCTCAACTCCAGCCTCACATAACTGTCTGTGTGGAGTTTGCACATTCTCCCTGTGTCTGACTGGGTTTCCTCCAATAGTTCAAAGGTGTGCAGTTAGGTGGATTGGCCATGCTAAACTGACCCTAGTGTCAGGGGATTAAAAGGGTAAAATACATGGGGTTACGGGAATAGGGTCTGGGTGGGATTGTGGTCAGTGCAGACTTGATGGGCAGAATGGCCTCATCCTGCACTATAGGGACTGTTCACGTTTTGCAGGTTCGGTGGACTGGCCATGCTAAATAGCCCCATAGTGTCCAAAGATTTCCAGCTCAGGCTGATTGAACAATAAAGGGACAATTCCGAATGACCAAAGTTGTGAAGGTTAGATGTATTGCCTATGGTCAGTGGTCCCTTAGTGCTCTAAGATGTGCAGGTTAAGTGCGTTAGCCATGCAAAATTGCCCCTTAGTGTCCAAAGTCTAGGTTAGGTGGATTGGCCATGCAAAATTGCCCGTCATATCCAAAGATGTGGAAGTTAGGTGAATTGGCTGTGGTAAATTGCTCTTACATGTCCAAAGATGTGCAGGTTAGGTGGATTGGACATGGTAAGTTGCCACCTTGTCTCCAAAGATGTGCGGGTTCGTCAGATTGGCCATGCTAAATTGCCCGATGTAATCAAAGATGGTGGCGCGGTGGCACAGTGGTTAGCACTGCTGCCTCACAGTGCCAGGGACCCGAGTTCAGTGTAGACTCAATGGGCGGAATGGCCTCATTCTGCACTGTAGGGATTCTATGATCCTCTGATGTGTAGGTTAGGTCAATTGACCATACTTAATTGCCCCTGATTGTCCAAGATGTGCAGGTTAGGTGGATTGGCCATGACAAATTGCCCTTACTGTCCAAAGATGGGCAGGATAGTTGGATTGGCCATGCTGAATTGGCACTTAACGTGCAAAGATGTGCAGTTTCGGTGAACTTGCCATGCTAAATTGCCTATTTGTTTATAAAGATGTGTAAGTGAGGTGGATTGCATTTGCTAAATTCCCTTTCGTGTCAAAAGATGAGAGGGTTAGGAGATAATGCCATGCTAAATTGCCCCTTAGTTTCCAGAGATGTGAAGGTTTTGTGTATTTGCCATGCTAATTGGCCCTTAGTGTCTAAGGATGTGAAGGTCATGTGGATTGGCCATGCTAAGTTGCCCCTTAGTGTTCCAAAGATGTGCAAGTTACAAGTATTGACAATGCTCAATTGCCTCTTATGTGTCCACTTGTACATGGGTTAGGTGGATTGGCCATTCTAAGTTGCCCTTTGTGTCCAAAGATGTGCAGGTTAGGTGGATTTGCCATGCTAAATTGCCACTTAGTGTCCAGATATGCACAGGTTAGGGGGCTTGATCATGCTAAATTTCCCCTTAGTATTCAATGATGTGCAGATTTGGTGGATTGACCGTACTAATTTGCATCTGAGTGTCCAAAGATATGTGGGCTAGGTGGATTGGCCATGCTAAATTGCTCCGTAGTGTCCAAAGATGGCTGCCTTCTAGCACAGTGGTTAGCACTGCTGCCTCACAGCGCCAGGCACCCAGGTTCAATTCTGGCATAGGGTGACCGTCTGTGTGGGGTTTGCATGTTCTCCCCATGTCTGCTTGGGTTTCCTCTGGCTGTTCTGGTTTCATCGCACAGATGTACATTTGGGAGGATTGGCCATGTAAATGCCCGAGGTTACAGGGATAGGGCAGATGGGAGGCCCTGGGTGGAATGTATAGAAGTTGGGAAGTTATGTTGCAGTTGTACGGGGTGTTGGTGAGACTGCACCTGGGGTTTTCTGTTCAGTTTGGATCACCTTGCTGTCGGAAATATGTTATTAAACTGGACAGAGGGCAGAAGAGTCTTACCAGTGGTTGGTAAGTTGATGAGAGGATTTTGAGGGACAGGATTTATGAGCATTTAGAGAAGTTCAGTATGATCAGAAATAGTCAGCATGGTTTTGTCAAGGGCAGGTCGTGCCTTACAAGCCTAGTTGAGTTCTTTGAAAATGTGACTGGACACATTGACGAAGGAAGAGTGGTGGATGTGGTTTATATGGACTTCAGCAAGGCGTTTGATAAAGTCCCCCACGCAAGACTTCTTGAGAAGGTGAGAGGGCATGGGATCCAAGGGGCTTTGGCCTTGTGGATGCAGAAGGCAGAGAGTGGTCGCCAGTGGAGTGCCCCAGGGATCTGTTCTAGGACCCTTGCTGTTTGTCATTTTCATAAATGACCTGGATGAGGAAGTGGAGGGATAGGTTAGCAAGTTCGCCGACGATACGAAGGTTGGTGGTGTTGTGGATAGTCTGGAGGGATGTTAGAAGTTGCAGCGTGACATAGATAGGATGCAAGACTGGGCAGAGAAGTGGTAGATGGACTTCAACGCACATAAATGTGTAGTGGTCCATTTTGGCAGGACCAATGGGATGAAGGAATACAATATCAAGGGCAGGAGTCTTAGCAGTGTTGAGGAGCAGAAGGATCTTGGGGTCGGGGTCCACAGGACTCTTAAATCGGCCTCGCAGGTGGAGGATGTGGTCAAGAAGGCGTATGGTGTACTGGCCTTCATTAATCGAGGGATTGAGTTTAGGAGTCGGGAGGTAATGCTGCAACTTTACAAGACCCTTATCAGACCCCACTTGGAGTACTTTGCGCAGTTCTGGTCGCCTCACTACAGGAAGGATGTGGAAGCTATTGAGAGGGTGCAGAGGAGATTTACAAGGATGTTGCCTGGACTGGGAGGCATGCCTTATGAAGATAGGTTGAGGGAGCTGGGACTCTTCTCCCTGGAGAGACGAAAGATGAGAGACAACCTGATAGAGGTTTATAAAATGTTGAGAGGAATAGATAGGGTGGATTCTCGGAGGCTATTTCCCAGGGCTGAAATGGTCACTACGAGAGGACACAGGTTTAAGGTGCTGGGGAGCAAGTACAGAGGAGATGTCAGGGGTAAGTTTTTCACTGAGGGTGGTGAGTGAGTGGAATCGCCTGCTGTTGGTGGTGGTAGAGGTGAACTCACTGGGGTCTTTTAAAAGACTTCTGGATGAGTATATGGGGTTTAATGGGATTGGGATTTACAGGTAGTTCTATGGCCTGGTAGGTATGGATATGATCAGCGTAACTCGTGGGCCGTAGGGCTTGTTTGTGCTGTAGTTCTCTATGTTCTATAAGAGATTTACAAAGATGTTGCCAGGACTCAAGGGACTGAGTTACAGGGAGACATTTGACAGGCTGGGACTTTTTTCTCTGGACCATAGGAGGCTGAGGGGTGATCTTATCGAGGTGTATCAGGACACGAGAGGCATGGATAGGTTGAATCGCTAACTTGAGGGTATAGGTTTACGTTACGATGGGAATGAATTAATGGGAATCTGAGGAGTAACTTTTTTCTTACAGGAGGATGGTAGATTTGTGGAATGAACTGCCAGAGGAATTGATTGAGGCAGGGATATTGACAATATTTAAAAGGTTTTTGGGCAGATACATGGATAGAAAAGGTTTCGAGGGATTCGGGCCAAATACAAGCAAGTGGGTTAGGCTTGGATGGTCTTTTTGGTCCAGTTTGGGCTGGAGGGCCTGTTTCTGTGCTGTAGACTCTATGATTCTACTCTAGGAAAGGATGAGGTGAAATTGCCAGAGGGGAGTTCACACCAGTGAATAAACAACTCTGAAATAAACCTGTCAAAGAATGTATTTTTAAATTCCTTCGTGGGCCATGGGCGTCACTGGCTGGCCAGCATTTACTGCCTATCCCTAGTTGCCCTCGAGAAGGTGGCAGTGAGCTTCCTTCTTGAATCGCTGCAGTCCATGTGCTGAGGGTTGACCCACAAAACCGTTAGGGACAGAATTCCAGGTTTTTGACCCAGTGGCTGTGAAGGAACGACCAATATATTTCAAAGTCAGGATGTTGGGTGGCTTGGAGAGGAACTTGCAGGTGGTGATGTTTCCATGTATCTGTTGCCCTTGTCCTTCTAGATGGAAGCTGCTGTGGGTTTGGTAGGTGATATCTAAGAATCTTGTAGATATACACACTGCAGTGTATCTTGTAGATAGTACACACTGCTGAGTATCGGTGGTGAAGGGATTGGATGTTTGTAGATGTGATGCCAATCGAGCAGGGCTGCTTTGCCCTGGATGGTGTCAAGCTTCTTGTGTTGTTGGAGCTGCACCCATTCAGGCAAATGGGGAGCATTCCATCACACTCCTGACTTGTGCCTTGAAGATGGTAGATAAGATTTGGGGAGTCCGGAGGTGAGTTACTCATCGCGTTATTCTTAGCTTCTGACCTGATCTTGTAACCACTGTGTCTATGTGGCAAGTCCAGTCCAATCTCTGACCAATGATAACCCCAAGGTTGGGGGAACAACAGAACAACATTGTACACTCGTAAATGTAACCAAAGGTATCACAGCCCCACATAAATCATAGAATCGTACAATGCAGAGGTGGCCCTTCGGCCCATTGAGTCTGTACCAACACACAAGAAACACCTGACCTACCCAATCCCATTTCCCAGTACTTGGTCCATAGTCTTGAATGTTATGATGTACCAAATACTCATCCAGGGACTTTTTAATGGATGTGAGGCAGCTAAGTTTTTAAGTGCACTTATTATTGTCACAAGTAGGGTTACATTACATACATTGGGGCGGCATTGTAGCACAGTGGTTAGCACTGCTGCTTCACAGCGCTAGGGACCCGGGTTCGATTCCCGGCTTGGGTCACCCTCTGTGCATAGTTTCCTCACATCCCGCCTCTAAACTTCCTGTCCGTCACTTTGAACCAATGTCACCTGGTGACTGACTCTTCAACTCAGGGGAACTGCTGCTCCTTATCCACTCTGCCATGTCCCTCATAATCTTGTAACAACACAAAAAACGTTATCCAAGTTATCACGAGACAAACGTGATTTAACTGACGGCAATCTGAGAAACAATAATAATAACCGTGTAATTGAACAGATACATTGCAATATGATACTGAGGGTTACCTGGTTCACGAATTGCATCCAGCCATTGAAACACAAGTTCAAGAAATAACAGGGAAGAAGTGTCACTTACAAGGAACACCGAAAGCAGCTAGTATAGGATAGTATATTTTCTGTACATCGGTGAAAGCAAAATATATCCTCATCAGCGTCATGAGTGACCACCCAGAGCTTGGGTCTTGCAAGGAAAACCCTGATCTGTGATACTCCAGCATTTTGCTTCGATCCTCAACCCACTTCCCATGAGGAAGCATTAAATCCACAGGCAGAGTCAGATGGAAGCTCCCAGATATATCAAACTGCAAACCCTCTGGTGATTCACTGAGGGTCCATGGGGGGTTGCTTTAGTTCCAGCCACTGAACAAACAGTGAAGGCAGTAGAACTTTGTTACCACAACACGTCTTTGTCGTGGAACAAAGCAGATTTATGGCTTGTTGTGTTCAAAGTCAGTTCCAACTGTTAAGAGGTCAGCAATCTATTAGAATGATTCATTCAAAGAATCCCTACAATTCAGAAAGGGGAAAAAGAAACAAATTGGAAATGAATTGTGTTGTTGAACACAGCTGTAAAATGGGAGGAGGCTGCAATGTTTCATGTTGTTTGTATGATGCAGTGTAAAAGATCTGTCCCAGAATTCACCCACCCCACTGGATTTGGAGCAGGTGAGGGGTGGACCATGAAACTGTCCATGGACCTTGGACAGGATTTTCCAGTCTCGGATCGAGCAAGGTCATACAATCCCGCCCCTTGGGGGATATGTTTTAAAGTTTTAAAGTTTATTTATTAGTGTCAGAATTAGGCTTACCTTAACACTGCAGTGAATTTGCTGTGAAAATCCCCAAGTCACAACACCCCGGTGCCTGTTCAGGGACACTGAGGGAAATTTTAACATCACCAATGCACCTAACCAGCACGTCTTTCAGACTGTGGGTGGAAACTAGAACAGCCAGAGGAAACCCATGTAGACATGGGGAGAGTGTGCAGATTCCAAACAGTCAGTGACCCCAGCCAGGAATCGAACCGAGTCCCTGGTGCTGTGAGGTGGAATTTCAGAGAAGCTTTTGCAGAGGCTGTGCTAACTTTCCTTGGCATTCCATCGTGTTTCCCCAGATCACACCATCAATAGCGAAACGGTGTGGACACTGGGAGACTCCCCCAACTTCCTGCTATAGCCTGAACCACAGATCCAGTTCTCTGCTAGGCTGGCAATGCCACACAATCCCTGCAGTACAGAGATAGAGGCCATTCAGCCCATCAAGTCTTGCACCAACTGTCCAAAAGGACACTCATCCTCATACCCGTCTATCCCTGGACAGTTAGTATGTTAATCCATATAATCTGTACATCTTTGACAGTAACGGGTAATTTATTATGACCAACTCACCTTGGACACTAATGGGCACTCGTGGCCAATCCATCTAACTTGCACTTCTTTGGATGCCGAGGGGGAATTTAGCATGGCCAATCACCTAACCCTCACATCTTTTGAATGTGGGAGGAAACTGGAGCACCCGGAGGAAACCCATGTAGACACAGGGAGAATGTGCAAACTCCACACAGACACCCAAATTGAACCCAGCTCCCTGACACTGTGAGGCAGCAGTGCTACTAACTGTGTCACCGTGTTGCTCTAATTAAACCTAATTTCCATCAAAGCTCAGCAAATTTTATCTTCAAGGTCACATTGGAAAGCCACAATTGATTTTTCCTCTGTCACTCACCTTAGACAGTACATTCCAGCTCATGCCCACACACTGCATGATGATGTTTAACCTTCATGTGGGCTTTTTTTTATTGCCCGAGAGCTCAAACCCGTGTTCTCTACCATTCAGACCTTCCAAATGCGGGAACAATTTCTCCATATCCACAGGGCAGGATTTTTCAGCCGCACTGTCCCCAAAACCGGAAAATCCCATCCGAGGACAACGGGCCTTTCTAGTGGGTGGAACCGGGAAATTCACTCCAGTGTCCAAACACTTCATCATCATGATTGCAACTATCAAATTTCCCCTCAGCCATTGGGAGACAGCAGCCTTGTGCCCTGCAATGGTTCACAATCACTGAACTTCTTCAGTTCTGGAACCTTCTACTGCCTTCACATCCTTCTTAAAGTTGGCTGCTCAGTACAGTCTGCTGTTCTCCTCTCTACTTCACTTGCTCCCTTTAAGGCCATAGAGTCATCCAATCCCTGCAGAGGCCATTTGGACCATTGAGACTGCATCAACTCTCTGACAGAGTGACATACACAGACCACACCCCCCATCATACCTTGAATCTACACACATTTACCATGGACAATCCACCCAACCTGCACATCATTGGACACTGAGGGATTATTTACCCTGGCCAATACACCTAACCTACACGTCTTTGGGCACTAAGTTCAATTTAGCATGGCCAATCTAACTAACCTACACATTTTTGGACTGTGGGAGGAAACAGGAGCACCCAAAGAAAACCCACACAGACACGGGGAGAATGTGCACAGTCACCCAGATCAGAATTGAACCTGGGTCCCTCGCACTGTGAGGCAGCAGTGCTAACCGCTGTGCCACTGTGCTGCCCACAATACTACCGGGGAAGTATTCAATGAATGGTAGGACCTGAGGAAGTTCTGTGGAACAACGGGACCTTGGCGTCTTTGTCTACAAATCTCAGAAGGCAGAAGGCCATGTCAGTAAGGTGTGAAAAAGGCAGATGGGACATGACTTTATCAATCGAGGCACAGATTCCATAAGCAGGGGAATCATGATGGAGTTGTATAGAACTTTGGGGAGGGCACAGTTGGAGTACTGTGTGCCGTTCCGATCGCCACATTATAGGAAAGATGTGATCGAACAGAAGCAGGTGCAGGGGAGATTCACCAGGATGCTGCCTGGGATGGAACATTTAAATTACGAAGAGAGGATCAGCTTGGATTGTTTTTATTGGAGCTGAGAAAACTGAGGGGTGACCTGATTGAGGTTTACAAGATTATGAGAGATACGGGCAGGTGGAGAAGGAGCAGCTGCTCCCCTTAGCTGGAGTGTCAGTCACGAGGGGACATAGGATCAAGGTGAGGGCAGGAGGTTTAGGGGGGAAGTGAGCAAAAACTTTTTTACCCAGAGGGTGGTGATGGTCTGGAATGTGCTGCCTGGGAGGGTGGAGGGGGTGGGATGCCTCTCACATCCTTTAAAAAGTACCTGGATGAGCACTTGGCTCATCATCACATTCAGGGCTATGGGCCAAGTGCTGGAAAGTGGGATTAGGTGGGAGTTCAGGAGTTTCTAATGTGTCAGTGCAGACTCGATGGGCTGAAGGGCCTCTTCTGTACTTCATTATTCTAAATTTGGGAATGAGAATATAATCCAGTTCTGAAGAGAAATGAGGCAAACTCAAAGATGGTCACAGGAACAGCTCAGGCAGTGAAAGAAGAAATTTCAGAGCAAACACACATGACCTTGTTGTGATAGAGTATAAAATGCTAGCAGACCGAGGAACATAGGAATTAGGAGTAAAAGTCAGCAAATTCAACCCTTTGACCCTGTTCCACCATTCAATCAGATCATGGCTGATCTCTCCATGGTCTCAAATCCACCTCCCCGCCTGTTCCCAAGATCCCCTTTTTTTAATTAGAAATGTATCTATCTCCTTGAAACATTCAATGATTCAGATTCCACCGCACTATGGGGCAGCGAGTTACAAAAACTCCCCACCCTCTGTGAGAAGTAGTTCCTCCCTATTTCAGTTTTAAATTTACCGCCTCTCAGCCTATACCTGTGATCTCTAGTTCGAGACTGCCCAACAAGAGGAAACATTTGGTCTACATTTACTTTCAGAAATGTATATACCTTGATCAGATTCATGAATTTACAACAGATCAGAGGAGGAATTTCATTAAGAGGGTGAAAATGTGTGGAATAACATCCGTCTCTCTGAACCTCTGTCAACCCATTCGTCCAATCCATCCAATCTATCTATCCATCCATCCATTCTTTCCAATCTATCCGTCCATCCATTCTTTCCAATCTATCCGTCCATCCATTCTTTCCAATCTATCCGTCCATCCATTCTTTCCAATCTATCCGTCCATCCATTCTTTCCAATCTATCCGTCCATCCATTCTTTCCAATCTATCCGTCCATCCATTCTTTCCAATCTATCCATCCATCCATTCTTTCCAATCTATCCGTCCATCCATTCTTTCCAATCTATCCATCCATCTATCCCACTTGAAATTAAGCTGAGTTATAAAAGTATCATCTGATGCACCAAGAGTTTTGGTTGAAGATAAAAAAAACTTACTGGCTGCTTCATGGCATAAAATAATCCATGCTGAAGAATTGCTAACATCAGAAAACGTCAGGCCTCGTGGGCTCAAACAAATCTGTTTGAGCTGAAGAGGTAGAAGGCCATTGGCTGACTTGGGGGTCAGGAGGAGCCCTGCATTGCACGGTGGCACATTGGTTAGCACTGCTGCCTCACAGCTCCAGCGATCCTGTTTCGATTCCGTCCCTGGGTCACTGTCTGTGTTGAGTCTACACGTTCATCCATTGTCTGCATGGGTATCCACCTGGAGCTCCGGTTTCCTCCCACAGTCCAAACAATGTGCTGGATAGATGCACTGACCATGCTGAATTCTCTCTTTGTGCCTAAGGATGTGTAGATTAGATGGAGGAGCCATGGTTAATGTGTGGGGCTACGGGAATAGGGCAGGGGAGAGGACTTGAATAAGATCATGAAATAATCTGCAACCCACCCAAGTCTTTTAGTAGAAGCTATTGAGAGGGTACAGAGGAGATTTACAAGGATGTTGCCTGGACTGGGAGGCATGCCTTATGAAGTTAGGTTGAGGGAGCTGGGACTCTTTTCCCTGGAGAGACGAAGGTTGAGAGGCGACCTGATAGAAGTTTACAAAATGTTGAGAGGAATAGATAGAGATGCGGAGACACAGAGACTCTGAGACGCAGAGACGCAGAGACACAGAGACACAGAGACGCAGAGACACAGAGACTCTGAGACGCAGAGACGCAGAGACACAGAGACTCTGAGACGCAGAGACGCAGAGACACAGAGACTCTGAGACGCAGAGACGCAGAGACACAGAGACTCTGAGACGCAGAGACACAGAGACTCTGAGACGCAGAGATGCGGAGACACAGAGACTCTGAGACGCAGAGACGCAGAGACACAGAGACTCTGAGACGCAGAGACGCAGAGACACAGAGACTCTGAGACAGAGAGACGCAGAGACGCAGAGACTCAGAGACACAGAGACTCTGAGACGCAGAGACGCAGAGACACAGAGACTCTGAGACGCAGAGATGCAGAGACACAGAGACTCTGAGACGCAGAGACGCAGAGACACAGAGACTCTGAGACGCAGAAACGCAGAGACTCTGGGACGCAGAGACGCAGAGACTCTGAGACGCAGAGACGCACAGACGCAGAGACGCAGAGACGCAGAGACACAGAGACTCTGAGACGCAGAGACGCAGAGACACAGAGACTCTGAGACAGAGAGACGCAGAGACGCAGAGACTCAGAGACACAGAGACTCTGAGACGCAGAGACTCTGAGACGCAGAGACGCAGAGACACAGAGACTCTGAGACGCAGAGATGCAGAGACACAGAGACTCTGAGACGCAGAGACGCAGAGACACAGAGACTCTGAGACGCAGAGACGCAGAGACTCTGAGACGCAGAGACGCAGAGACTCTGAGACGCAGAGACGCAGAGACGCAGAGACTCTGAGACGCAGAGACGCAGAGACTCTGAGACGCAGAGACGCAGAGACTCTGAGACACAGAGACTCTAAGACGCAGAGACGCAGAGACGCAGAGACTCTGAGACGCAGAGACTCTGAGACGCAGAGACTCTGAGACGCAGAGACGCAGAGACGCAGAGACTCTGAGACGCAGAGACGCAGAGACTCTGAGACGCAGAGACGCAGTGACGCAGAGACGCAGAGACTCAGAGACGCAGAGACTCTGAGACGCAGAGACTCTGAGTCGCAGAGACTCTGAGACGCAGAGACTTTGAGATGCAGAGACTCTGAGACGCAGAGACTCTGAGACGCAGAGACGCAGAGACGCAGAGATGCAGAGACGCAGATACGCAGAGACGCAGAGACTCTGAGACGCAGAGACTTTGAGACGCAGAGACGCAGAGTCTCTGAGACGCAGAGACTCTGAGACTCTGAGACGCAGAGACACTGAGACGCAAAGACCCTGAGACGCAGAGACGCAGAGACTCTGAGACTCTGAGACGCAGAGACTCTGAGACGCAGAGACTTTGAGACGCAGAGACGCAGAGACGCAGAGACTCTGAGACGCAGACACTCTGAGACGCAGAGACTCTGAGACTCTGAGACGCAGAGACGCAGAGACTCTGAGACGCACAGACGCAGAGACGCAGAGACTCTGAGACGCAGAGACTTTGAGACGCAGAGACGCAGAGTCTCTGAGACGCAGAGACTCTGAGACTCTGAGACGCAGAGACTCTGAGACGCAGAGACTCTGAGACGCAGAGACGCAGAGACGCAGAGTCTCTGAGACGCAGAGACTCTGAGACGCAAAGACTCTGAGACGCAGAGACTCTGAGACGCAGAGACTCTGAGACTCTGAGACGCAGAGACTCTGAGACGCAGAGACTTTGAGACTTTGAGACTTTGAGACTTTGAGACGCAGAGACGCAGAGACTCTGAGAAGCAGACACTCTGAGACGCAGAGACTCTGAGACTCTGAGACGCAGAGACGCAGAGACTCTGAGACGCACAGACGCAGAGACGCAGAGACTCTGAGACGCAGAGACTTTGAGACGCAGAGACGCAGAGTCTCTGAGACGCAGAGACTCTGAGACTCTGAGACGCAGAGACTCTGAGACGCAGAGACTCTAAGACGCAGAGACGCAGAGACTCTGAGACGCAGAGACGCAGAGACTCTGAGACGCAGAGACGGAGAGACTCTGAGACGCAGAGACGCTGAGACGCAGAGACGCAGAGACTCTGAGACGCAGAGACGCAGAGACTCTGAGACGCAGAGACTCTGAGACACAGAGACTCTGAGACACAGAGACTCTGAGACGCAGAGACGCAGAGACTCTGAGACGCAGAGACTCTGAGACGCAGAGACGCAGAGGCTCTGAGGCGCAGAGACTCTGAGACGCAGAGACGCAGAGACGCAGAGACTCTGAGACGCGGAGACGCAGAGACGGAGAGACGCAGAGACTCTGAGACGCAGAGACGCAGAGACTCTGAGACGCAGAGACTCTGAGACGCAGAGACTCTGAGACGCAGAGACTATGAGACGCAGAGACGCAGACACTCTGTGACGCAGAGACGCAGAGACTCTGTGACGCAGAGACGCAGAGACTCTGAGAGGCAGAGACTCTGAGACGCAGAGACTCTGAGGCGCAGGGACGCAGAGACTCTGAGACGCAGAGACTCTGAGACGCAGAGACTCTGAGACGCAGAGACTTTGAGATGCAGAGACACTGAGACGCAGAGACTCTGAGACACAGAGACGCAGAGACTCTGAGACGCAGAGACTCTGAGTCGCAGAGACTCTGAGACGCAGAGACTTTGAGATGCAGAGACTCTGAGACGCAGAGACTCTGAGACGCAGAGACGCAGAGATGCAGAGACGCAGATACGCAGAGACGCAGAGACTCGGAGACGCAGAGACTTTGAGACGCAGAGACTCTGAGACGCAGAGACGCAGAGACTCTGAGACGCAGAGACTCTGAGACGCAGAGACCCTGAGACGCAGAGACCCTGAGACGCAGAGATGCAGAGACTCTGAGACGCAGAGACTCTGAGACGCAGAGGCTCTGAGACGCAGAGACGCAGAGACTCTGAGACGCAGAGACTCTGAAGCGCAGAGACGCAGAGACTCTGAGACGCAGAGACGCAGAGACACTGAGACGCAGAGACGCAGAGACTCTGAGACGCAGATACGCAGAGACTCTGAGACGCAGAGACGCAGAGACTCTGAGACGCAGAGACGCAGAGACTCTGAGACGCAGAGACTCTGAGACTCTGAGACGCGGAGACGCAGAGACTCTGAGACGCAGAGACTCTGAGACGCAGAGACGCAGAGACTCTCAGACGCAGAGACTCTGAGACGCAGAGACGCAGAGACGCAGAGACTCTGAGACGCAGAGACGCAGAGACTCAGAGACGCTGAGAGGCTGAGACGCAGAGACGCTGAGACGCAGAGAC
Organism: Carcharhinus amblyrhynchos; assembly: GCF_965287045.1. Taxonomy (NCBI): domain Eukaryota; kingdom Metazoa; phylum Chordata; class Chondrichthyes; order Carcharhiniformes; family Carcharhinidae; genus Carcharhinus; species Carcharhinus amblyrhynchos. The sequence continues at coordinate 82,691 of NW_027650120.1, forward strand.
GCAGAGACTCTGAGGCGCAGAGACGCAGAGACGCAGAGACTCTGAGACGCAGAGACGCAGAGACTCTGAGACGCAGAGACGCAGAGACACTGAGACGCAGAGACGCAGAGACGCAGAGACTCTGAGACGCAGATACGCAGAGACTCTGAGACGCAGAGACGCAGAGACTCTGAGACGCAGAGACTCTGAGACTCTGAGACGCGGAGACGCAGAGACTCTGAGACGCAGAAACTCTGAGACGCAGAGACGCAGAGACTCTGAGACGCAGAGACTCTGAGACGCACAGACGCAGAGACGCAGAGACTCTGAGACGCAGAGACTTTGAGACGCAGAGACGCAGAGTCTCTGAGACGCAGAGACTCTGAGACTCTGAGACGCAGAGACTCTGAGACGCAGAGACTCTGAGACGCAGAGACGCAGAGACGCAGAGTCTCTGAGACGCAGAGACTCTGAGACGCAAAGACTCTGAGACGCAGAGACTCTGAGACGCAGAGACTCTGAGACTCTGAGACGCAGAGACTCTGAGACGCAGAGACTTTGAGACTTTGAGACTTTGAGACTTTGAGACGCAGAGACGCAGAGACTCTGAGAAGCAGACACTCTGAGACGCAGAGACTCTGAGACTCTGAGACGCAGAGACGCAGAGACTCTGAGACGCACAGACGCAGAGACGCAGAGACTCTGAGACGCAGAGACTTTGAGACGCAGAGACGCAGAGTCTCTGAGACGCAGAGACTCTGAGACTCTGAGACGCAGAGACTCTGAGACGCAGAGACTCTAAGACGCAGAGACGCAGAGACTCTGAGACGCAGAGACGCAGAGACTCTGAGACGCAGAGACGGAGAGACTCTGAGACGCAGAGACGCTGAGACGCAGAGACGCAGAGACTCTGAGACGCAGAGACGCAGAGACTCTGAGACGCAGAGACTCTGAGACACAGAGACTCTGAGACACAGAGACTCTGAGACGCAGAGACGCAGAGACTCTGAGACGCAGAGACTCTGAGACGCAGAGACGCAGAGGCTCTGAGGCGCAGAGACTCTGAGACGCAGAGACGCAGAGACGCAGAGACTCTGAGACGCGGAGACGCAGAGACGGAGAGACGCAGAGACTCTGAGACGCAGAGACGCAGAGACTCTGAGACGCAGAGACTCTGAGACGCAGAGACTCTGAGACGCAGAGACTATGAGACGCAGAGACGCAGACACTCTGTGACGCAGAGACGCAGAGACTCTGTGACGCAGAGACGCAGAGACTCTGAGAGGCAGAGACTCTGAGACGCAGAGACTCTGAGGCGCAGGGACGCAGAGACTCTGAGACGCAGAGACTCTGAGACGCAGAGACTCTGAGACGCAGAGACTTTGAGATGCAGAGACACTGAGACGCAGAGACTCTGAGACACAGAGACGCAGAGACTCTGAGACGCAGAGACTCTGAGTCGCAGAGACTCTGAGACGCAGAGACTTTGAGATGCAGAGACTCTGAGACGCAGAGACTCTGAGACGCAGAGACGCAGAGATGCAGAGACGCAGATACGCAGAGACGCAGAGACTCGGAGACGCAGAGACTTTGAGACGCAGAGACTCTGAGACGCAGAGACGCAGAGACTCTGAGACGCAGAGACTCTGAGACGCAGAGACTCTGAGACGCAGAGACCCTGAGACGCAGAGATGCAGAGACTCTGAGACGCAGAGACTCTGAGACGCAGAGGCTCTGAGACGCAGAGACGCAGAGACTCTGAGACGCAGAGACTCTGAAGCGCAGAGACGCAGAGACTCTGAGACGCAGAGACGCAGAGACACTGAGACGCAGAGACGCAGAGACTCTGAGACGCAGATACGCAGAGACTCTGAGACGCAGAGACGCAGAGACTCTGAGACGCAGAGACGCAGAGACTCTGAGACGCAGAGACTCTGAGACTCTGAGACGCGGAGACGCAGAGACTCTGAGACGCAGAGACTCTGAGACGCAGAGACGCAGAGACTCTCAGACGCAGAGACTCTGAGACGCAGAGACGCAGAGACGCAGAGACTCTGAGACGCAGAGACGCAGAGACTCAGAGACGCTGAGAGGCTGAGACGCAGAGACGCTGAGACGCAGAGACGCAGAGACTCTGAGGCGCAGAGACGCAGAGACGCAGAGACTCTGAGACGCAGAGACGCAGAGACTCTGAGACGCAGAGACGCAGAGACACTGAGACGCAGAGACGCAGAGACGCAGAGACTCTGAGACGCAGATACGCAGAGACTCTGAGACGCAGAGACGCAGAGACTCTGAGACGCAGAGACTCTGAGACTCTGAGACGCGGAGACGCAGAGACTCTGAGACGCAGAAACTCTGAGACGCAGAGACGCAGAGACTCTGAGACGCAGAGACTCTGAGACGCAGAGACGCAGAGACGCAGAGACTCTGAGATGCAGAGACGCAGAGACTCAGAGACGCTGAGACGCTGAGACGCAGAGACGCTGAGACGCAGAGACGCAGAGACGCAGAGACTCTGAGACGCAGAGACGCAGAGACTCTGAGATGCAGAGACGCAGAGACGCAGAGACGCTGAGACGCAGAGACGCTGAGACGCAGAGACGCAGAGACGCAGAGACTCTGAGACGCAGAGACTCTGAGACACAGAGACTCTGAGACACAGAGACTCTAAGACGCAGAGACGCAGAGACGCAGAGACTCTGAGACGCAGAGACGCAGAGACTCTGAGACGCAGAGACGCAGAGACTCTGAGACGCAGAGACGCAGAGACTCTGAGACGCAGAGACGCAGAGACTCTGAGACGCAGAGACGCAGAGACTCTGAGACGCAGAGACGCAGAGACTCTGAGACGCAGAGACTCTGAGACGCAGAGACTCTGAGACGCAGAGACGCAGACACTCTGTGACGCAGAGACGCAGAGACTCTGAGACGCAGAGACGCAGAGACTCTGAGACGCAGAGACGCAGAGACTCTGAGACGCAGAGACGCAGAGACTCTGAGACGCAGAGACTCTGAGACGCAGAGACGCAGACACTCTGTGACGCAGAGACGCAGAGACTCTGAGACGCAGAGACGCAGAGACTCTGAGACGCAGAGACGCAGAGACTCTGAGACGCAGAGACGCAGAGACTCTGAGACGCAGAGACGCAGAGACTCTGAGACGCTGTGACTCTGAGACGCAGAGACGCAGAATCTCTGAGACGCAGAGACTCTGAGACGCACTGACGCAGAGACGCAGAGACTCTGAGACGCAGAGACTCTGAGACGCAGAGACTCTGAGACGCAGAGACGCAGAGACTCTGAGACGCAGAGACTCTGAGACGCAGACACTTTGAGACGCAGAGAGGCAGAGACGCTGAGACGCAGAGACTCTGAGACGCAGAGACGCTGAGACGCAGAGACGCAGAGACGCTGAGACGCTGAGACGCAGAGTCGCAGAGACGCAGAGACGCAGAGACTTTGAGACGCAGAGACTTTGAGACGCAGAGACTCTGAGACGCAGAGACGCAGAGACTCTGAGACGCAGAGACTCTGAGACGCAGAGACTCTGAGACGCTGAGACGCAGAGACTCTGAGACGCAGAGACTCTGAGACGCAGAGACTCTGAGACGCAGAGACGCAAAGAATTTGAGACGCAGAGACTTTGAGACGCAGAGACGCAGAGACTCTGAGACGCAGAGACGCAGAGACTCTGAGACGCAGAGACTCTGAGACGCAGAGACTCTGAGACGCTGAGACGCAGAGACTCTGAGACGCAGAGACTCTGAGACGCAGAGACTCTGAGACGCAGAGACGCAGAGAATTTGAGACGCAGAGATTCTGAGACGCAGAGACGCTGAGACGCAGAGACGCAGAGACTCTGAGACGCAGAGACGCAATGACGTTGAGACGCAGAGACTTTGAGATGCAGAGACTCGGAGACGCAGAGACGCAGAGACATTGAGACGCAGAGACTTTGAGATGCAGAGACTCTGAGATGCTGAGACGCAGAGACTTTGAGACGCAGAAACTCTGATACGCAGAGACTCTGAGACGCAGAGACTCTGAGACGCAGAGACGCAGGACTCTGAGACGCAGAGACGCAGAGACTCTGAGACGCAGAGACTCTGAGACGCAGAGACGCAGAGACGCAGAGACTCTGAGACGCAGAGACGCAGAGACACAGAGACTCTGAGACGCAGAGACGCAGAGACACAGAGACTCTGAGACGCAGAGACACAGAGACTCTGAGACGCAGAGATGCAGAGACACAGAGACTCTGAGACGCAGAGACGCAGAGACACAGAGACTCTGAGACGCAGAGACGCAGAGACACAGAGACACAGAGACGCAGAGACACAGAGACTCTGAGACGCAGAGACGCAGAGACACAGAGACTCTGAGACGCAGAGACGCAGAGACACAGAGACTCTGAGACGCAGAGACACAGAGACTCTGAGACGCAGAGATGCAGAGACACAGAGACTCTGAGACGCAGAGACGCAGAGACGCAGAGACTCTGAGACGCAGAGACGCAGAGACGCAGAGACACAGAGACTCTGAGACAGAGAGACGCAGAGACGCAGAGACTCAGAGAAACAGAGACTCTGAGACGCAGAGACGCAGAGACACAGAGACTCTGAGACGCAGAGATGCAGAGACACAGAGACTCTGAGACGCAGAGACGCAGAGACACAGAGACTCTGAGACGCAGAAACGCAGAGACTCTGGGTCGCAGAGATGCAGAGACTCTGAGACGCAGAGACGCACAGACGCAGAGACGCAGAGACGCAGAGACACAGAGACTCTGAGACGCAGAGACGCAGAGACACAGAGACTCTGAGACAGAGAGACGCAGAGACGCAGAGACTCAGAGACACAGAGACTCTGAGATGCAGAGACGCAGAGACTCTGAGACGCAGAGACGCAGAGACACAGAGACTCTGAGACGCAGAGACGCAGAGACACAGAGACTCTGAGACGCAGAGACGCAGAGACTCTGAGACGCAGAGACGCAGAGAAACAGAGACTCTGAGACGCAGAGACGCAGAGACACAGAGACTCTGAGACGCAGAGACACAGAGACTCTGAGACGCAGAGATGCAGAGACACAGAGACTCTGAGACGCAGAGACGCAGAGACACAGAGACTCTGAGACGCAGAGACGCAGAGACACAGAGACACAGAGACGCAGAGACACAGAGACTCTGAGACGCAGAGTCGCAGAGACACAGAGACTCTGAGACGCAGAGACACAGAGACTCTGAGACGCAGAGACGCAGAGACACAGAGACTCTGAGACGCAGAGACACAGAGACTCTGAGACGCAGAGATGCAGAGACACAGAGACTCTGAGACGCAGAGACGCAGAGACACAGAGACACAGAGACGCAGAGACACAGAGACTCTGAGACGCAGAGACGCAGAGACACAGAGACTCTGAGACGCAGAGACGCAGAGACACAGAGACTCTGAGACGCAGAGACGCAGAGACACAGAGACTCTGAGACGCAGAGACACAGAGACTCTGAGACGCAGAGATGCGGAGACACAGAGACTCTGAGACGCAGAGACGCAGAGACACAGAGACTCTGAGACGCAGAGACACAGAGACACAGAGACTCTGAGACAGAGAGACGCAGAGACGCAGAGACGCAGAGACGCAGAGATGCAGAGACACAGAGACTCTGAGACGCAGAGACGCAGAGACACAGAGACTCTGAGACGCAGAAACGCAGAGACTCTGGGACGCAGAGACGCAGAGACTCTGAGACGCAGAGACGCACAGACGCAGAGACGCAGAGACTCTGAGACGCAGAGACGCAGAGACACAGAGACTCTGAGACAGAGAGACGCAGAGACGCAGAGACTCAGAGACACAGAGACTCTGAGACGCAGAGACGCAGAGACTCTGAGACGCAGAGACGCAGAGACACAGAGACTCTGAGACGCAGAGATGCAGAGACACAGAGACTCTGAGACGCAGAGACGCAGAGACACAGAGACTCTGAGACGCAGAGACGCAGAGACTCTGAGACGCAGAGACGCAGAGACTCTGAGACGCAGAGACGCAGAGACACAGAGACTCTGAGACGCAGAGATGCAGAGACACAGAGACTCTGAGACGCAGAGACGCAGAGACACAGAGACTCTGAGACGCAGAGACGCAGAGACTCTGAGACGCAGAGACGCAGAGACTCTGAGACGCAGAGACGCAGAGACGCTGAGACGCAGAGACGCAGAGATGCAGAGACACAGAGACTCTGAGACGCAGAGACGCAGAGACACAGAGACTCTGAGACGCAGAGACGCAGAGACTCTGAGACGCAGAGACGCAGAGACTCTGAGACGCAGAGACGCAGAGACTCTGAGACGCAGAGACGCAGAGACTCTGAGACGCAGAGACGCAGAGACTCTGAGACGCAGAGACGCAGAGACTCTGAGACGCAGAGACTCTGAGACGCAGAGACGCAGAGACGCAGAGACTCTGAGACGCAGAGACGCAGAGACTCTGAGACGCAGAGACGCAGTGACGCAGAGACGCAGAGACTCTGAGACGCAGAGACTCTGAGACGCAGAGACTCTGAGTCGCAGAGACTCTGAGACGCAGAGACTTTGAGATGCAGAGACTCTGAGACGCAGAGACTCTGAGACGCAGAGACGCAGAGATGCAGAGACGCAGATACGCAGAGACGCAGAGACTCTGAGACGCAGAGACTTTGAGACGCAGAGACAAGAGTCTCTGAGACGCAGAGACTCTGAGACTCTGAGACGCAGAGACACTGAGACGCAAAGACCCTGAGACGCAGAGACGCAGAGACTCTGAGACTCTGAGACGCAGAGACTCTGAGACGCAGAGACTTTGAGACGCAGAGACGCAGAGACGCAGAGACTCTGAGACGCAGAGACTCTGAGACTCTGAGACGCAGAGACGCAGAGACTCTGAGACGCACAGACGCAGAGACGCAGAGACTCTGAGACGCAGAGACTTTGAGACGCAGAGACGCAGAGTCTCTGAGACGCAGAGACTCTGAGACTCTGAGACGCAGAGACTCTGAGACGCAGAGACTCTGAGACGCAGAGACGCAGAGACGCAGAGTCTCTGAGACGCAGAGACTCTGAGACTCTGAGACGCAGAGACTCTGAGACGCAAAGACTCTGAGACGCAGAGACTCTGAGACTCTGAGACGCAGAGACTCTGAGACGCAGAGACTTTGAGACTTTGAGACTTTGAGACGCAGAGACGCAGAGACGCAGAGACTCTGAGACGCAGACACTCTGAGACGCAGAGACTCTGAGACTCTGAGACGCAGAGACGCAGAGACTCTGAGACGCACAGACGCAGAGACGCAGAGACTCTGAGACGCAGAGACTTTGAGACGCAGAGACGCAGAGTCTCGGAGACGCAGAGACTCTGAGACTCTGAGACGCAGAGACTCTGAGACGCAGAGACTCTAAGACGCAGAGACGCAGAGACTCTGAGACGCAGAGACGCAGAGACTCTGAGACGCAGAGACGGAGAGACTCTGAGACGCAGAGACGCTGAGACGCAGAGACGCAGAACCTCTGTGACGCAGAGACGCAGAGACTCTGAGACGCAGAGACTCTGAGACACAGAGACTCTGAGACACAGAGACTCTGAGACGCAGAGACGCAGAGACTCTGAGACGCAGAGACTCTGAGACGCAGAGACGCAGAGACTCTGAGACGCAGAGACTCTGAGACGCAGAGACGCAGAGACGCAGAGACTCTGAGACGCGGAGACGCAGAGACGCAGAGACGCAGAGACTCTGAGACGCAGAGACGCAGAGACTCTGAGACGCAGAGACTCTGAGACGCAGAGACGCAGAGACTCTGAGACGCAGAGACTCTGAGACGCAGAGACGCAGAGACGCAGAGACTCTGAGACGCGGAGACGCAGAGACGCAGAGACGCAGAGACTCTGAGACGCAGAGACGCAGAGACTCTGAGACGCAGAGACTCTGAGACGCAGAGACTCTGAGACGCAGAGACTATGAGACGCAGAGACGCAGACACTCTGTGATGCAGAGACGCAGAGACTCTGTGACGCAGAGACGCAGAGACTCTGAGAGGCAGAGACTCTGAGACGCAGAGACTCTGAGGCGCAGGGACGCAGAGACTCTGAGACGCAGAGACTCTGAGACACAGAGACTCTGAGACGCAGAGACTTTGAGATGCAGAGACACTGAGACGCAGAGACTCTGAGACACAGAGACGCAGAGACTCTGAGACGCAGAGACTTTGAGATGCAGAGACTCTGAGACGCAGAGACTCTGAGACGCAGAGACGCAGAGATGCAGAGACGCAGATACGCAGAGACGCAGAGACTCTGAGACGCAGAGACTTTGAGACGCAGAGACTCTGAGACGCAGAGACGCAGAGACTCTGAGACGCAGAGACTCTGAGACGCAGAGACTCTGAGACGCAGAGACTCTGAGACGCAGAGACCCTGAGACGCAGAGATGCAGAGACTCTGAGACGCAGAGACTCTGAGACGCTGAGGCTCTCAGACGCAGAGACGCAGAGACTCTGAGACGCAGAGACTCTGAAGCGCAGAGACGCAGAGACTCTGAGACGCAGAGACGCAGAGACACTGAGACGCAGAGACGCAGAGACTCTGAGACGCAGATACGCAGAGACTCTGAGACGCAGAGACGCAGAGACTCTGAGACGCAGAGACTCTGAGACTCTGAGACGCGGAGACGCAGAGACTCTGAGACGCAGAGACTCTGAGACGCAGAGACGCAGAGACTCTCAGACGCAGAGACGCAGAGACTCTGAGACGCAGAGACGCAGAGACGCTGAGACGCAGAGACGCAGAGATGCAGAGACACAGAGACTCTGAGACGCAGAGACGCAGAGACACAGAGACTCTGAGACGCAGAGACGCAGAGACTCTGAGACGCAGAGACGCAGAGACTCTGAGACGCAGAGACGCAGAGACGCAGAGACTCTGAGACGCAGAGACGCAGAGACTCTGAGACGCAGAGACGCAGAGACTCTGAGACACAGAGACTCTAAGACGCAGAGACGCAGAGACGCAGAGACTCTGAGACGCAGAGACGCAGAGACTCTGAGACGCAGAGACTCTGAGACGCAGAGACGCAGAGACGCAGAGACTCTGAGACGCAGAGACGCAGAGACTCTGAGACGCAGAGACGCAGTGACGCAGTGACGCAGAGACGCAGAGACTCTGAGACGCAGAGACTCTGAGACGCAGAGACTCTGAGTCGCAGAGACTCTGAGACGCAGAGACTTTGAGATGCAGAGACTCTGAGACGCAGAGACTCTGAGACGCAGAGACGCAGAGATGCAGAGACGCAGATACGCAGAGACGCAGAGACTCTGAGACGCAGAGACTTTGAGACGCAGAGACAAGAGTCTCTGAGACGCAGAGACTCTGAGACTCTGAGACGCAGAGACACTGAGACGCAAAGACCCTGAGACGCAGAGACGCAGAGACTCTGAGACTCTGAGACGCAGAGACTCTGAGACGCAGAGACTTTGAGACGCAGAGACGCAGAGACGCAGAGACGCAGACACTCTGAGACGCAGAGACTCTGAGACTCTGAGACGCAGAGACGCAGAGACTCTGAGACGCACAGACGCAGAGACGCAGAGACTCTGAGACGCAGAGACTTTGAGACGCAGAGACGCAGAGTCTCTGAGACGCAGAGACTCTGAGACTCTGAGACGCAGAGACTCTGAGACGCAGAGACTCTGAGACGCAGAGACGCTGAGACGCAGAGACTCTGAGACTCTGAGACGCAGAGACTCTGAGACGCAAAGACTCTGAGACGCAGAGACTCTGAGACTCTGAGACGCAGAGACTCTGAGACGCAGAGACTTTGAGACTTTGAGACTTTGAGACGCAGAGACGCAGAGACGCAGAGACTCTGAGACGCAGACACTCTGAGACGCAGAGACTCTGAGACTCTGAGACGCAGAGACGCAGAGACTCTGAGACGCACAGACGCAGAGACGCAGAGACTCTGAGACGCAGAGACTTTGAGACGCAGAGACGCAGAGTCTCGGAGACGCAGAGACTCTGAGACTCTGAGACGCAGAGACTCTGAGACGCAGAGACTCTAAGACGCAGAGACGCAGAGACTCTGAGACGCAGAGACGCAGAGACTCTGAGACGCAGAGACGGAGAGACTCTGAGACGCAGAGACGCTGAGACGCAGAGACGCAGAACCTCTGTGACGCAGAGACGCAGAGACTCTGAGACGCAGAGACTCTGAGACACAGAGACTCTGAGACACAGAGACTCTGAGACGCAGAGACGCAGAGACTCTGAGACGCAGAGACTCTGAGACGCAGAGACGCAGAGACTCTGAGACGCAGAGACTCTGAGACGCAGAGACGCAGAGACGCAGAGACTCTGAGACGCGGAGACGCAGAGACGCAGAGACGCAGAGACTCTGAGACGCAGAGACGCAGAGACTCTGAGACGCAGAGACTCTGAGACGCAGAGACGCAGAGACTCTGAGACGCAGAGACTCTGAGACGCAGAGACGCAGAGACGCAGAGACTCTGAGACGCGGAGACGCAGAGACGCAGAGACGCAGAGACTCTGAGACGCAGAGACGCAGAGACTCTGAGACGCAGAGACTCTGAGACGCAGAGACTCTGAGACGCAGAGACTATGAGACGCAGAGACGCAGACACTCTGTGATGCAGAGACGCAGAGACTCTGTGACGCAGAGACGCAGAGACTCTGAGACGCAGAGACTCTGAGGCGCAGGGACGCAGAGACTCTGAGACGCAGAGACTCTGAGACACAGAGACTCTGAGACGCAGAGACTTTGAGATGCAGAGACACTGAGACGCAGAGACTCTGAGACACAGAGACGCAGAGACTCTGAGACGCAGAGACTTTGAGATGCAGAGACTCTGAGACGCAGAGACTCTGAGACGCAGAGACGCAGAGATGCAGAGACGCAGATACGCAGAGACGCAGAGACTCTGAGACGCAGAGACTTTGAGACGCAGAGACTCTGAGACGCAGAGACGCAGAGACTCTGAGACGCAGAGACTCTGAGACGCAGAGACTCTGAGACGCAGAGACTCTGAGACGCAGAGACCCTGAGACGCAGAGATGCAGAGACTCTGAGACGCAGAGACTCTGAGACGCTGAGGCTCTGAGACGCAGAGACGCAGAGACTCTGAGACGCAGAGACTCTGAAGCGCAGAGACGCAGAGACTCTGAGACGCAGAGACGCAGAGACACTGAGACGCAGAGACGCAGAGACTCTGAGACGCAGATACGCAGAGACTCTGAGACGCAGAGACGCAGAGACTCTGAGACGCAGAGACTCTGAGACTCTGAGACGCGGAGACGCAGAGACTCTGAGACGCAGAGACTCTGAGACGCAGAGACGCAGAGACTCTCAGACGCAGAGACTCTGAGACGCAGAGACGCAGAGACGCAGAGACTCTGAGACGCAGAGACGCAGAGACTCAGAGACGCAGAGACTCTGAGACGCAGAGACGCTGAGACGCAGAGACTCTGAGGCGCAGAGACGCAGAGACGCAGAGACTCTGAGACGCAGAGACTCTGAGACTCTGAGACGCAGAGACGCAGAGACTCTGAGACGCAGAGACGCAGAGACTCTGAGACGCAGATACGCAGAGACTCTGAGACGCAGAGACGCAGAGAATCTGAGACGCAGAGACTCTGAGACTCTGAGACGCGGAGACGCAGAGACTCTGAGACGCAGAAACTCTGAGACGCAGAGACGCAGAGACTCTGAGACGCAGAGGCTCTGAGACGCAGAGACGCAGAGACGCAGAGACTCTGAGATGCAGAGACGCAGAGACTCAGAGACGCTGAGACGCTGAGACGCAGAGACGCTGAGACGCAGAGACGCAGAGACGCAGAGACTCTGAGACGCAGAGACGCAGAGACTCTGAGATGCAGAGACGCAGAGACTCTGAGACGCAGAGACGCTGAGACGCAGAGACGCAGAGACTCTGAGACGCAGAGACGCAGAGACTCTGAGACGCAGAGACTCTGAGACACAGAGACTCTGAGACACAGAGACTCTAAGACGCAGAGACGCAGAGACGCAGAGACTCTGAGACGCAGAGACGCAGAGACTCTGAGACGCAGAGACGCAGAGACTCTGAGACGCAGAGACGCAGAGACTCTGAGACGCAGAGACGCAGAGACGCAGAGACTCTGAGACGCAGAGACGCAGAGACTCTGAGACGCAGAGACGCAGAGACTCTGAGACGCAGAGACTCTGAGACGCAGAGACTCTGAGACGCAGAGACGCAGAGACTCTGTGACGCAGAGACGCAGAGACTCTGTGACGCAGAGACGCAGAGACTCTGAGACGCAGAGACTCTGAGACGCAGAGACTCTGAGACGCAGAGACGCAGAGACTCTGAGACGCAGAGACGCAGAGACTCTGAGACGCAGAGACTCTGAGACTCTGAGACGCAGAGACTCTGAGACGCAGAGACGCAGAGACTCTGAGACGCTGAGACTCTGAGACGCAGAGACGCAGAATCTCTGAGACGCAGAGACTCTGAGACGCACTGACGCAGAGACGCAGAGACTCTGAGACGCAGAGACTCTGAGACGCAGAGACTCTGAGACGCAGAGACGCAGAGACTCTGAGACGCAGAGACTCTGAGACGCAGACACTTTGAGACGCAGAGAGGCAGAGACGCTGAGACGCAGAGACTCTGAGACGCAGAGACGCTGAGACGCAGAGACGCAGAGACGCTGAGACGCTGAGACGCAGAGTCGCAGAGACGCAGAGACGCAGAGACTTTGAGACGCAGAGACTTTGAGACGCAGAGACTCTGAGACGCAGAGACGCAGAGACTCTGAGACGCAGAGACTCTGAGACGCTGAGACGCAGAGACTCCGAGACGCAGAGACGCAGAGACGCAGAGACTCTGAGACGCAGAGACGCAGAGAATTTGAGACGCAGAGACTTTGAGACGCAGAGACGCAGAGACGCAGAGACTCTGAGACGCAGAGACGCAGAGACTCTGAGACGCAGAGACTCTGAGACGCAGAGACTCTGAGACGCTGAGACGCAGAGACTCTGAGACGCAGAGACGCAGAGAATTTGAGACGCAGAGATTCTGAGACGCAGAGACGCTGAGACGCAGAGACGCAGAGACTCTGAGACGCAGAGACGCAATGACGTTGAGACACAGAGACTTTGAGATGCAGAGACTCGGAGACGCAGAGACGCAGAGACATTGAGACGCAGAGACTTTGAGATGCAGAGACTCTGAGATGCTGAGACGCAGAGACTTTGAGACGCAGAAACTCTGATACGCAGAGACTCTGAGACGCAGAGACTCTGAGACGCAGAGACGCAGGACTCTGAGACGCAGAGACGCAGAGACTCTGAGACGCAGAGACTCTGAGACGCAGAGACGCAGAGACGCAGAGACTCTGAGACGCAGAGACTCTGAGGCTCTGAGACGCAGAGACGCAGAGACTCTGAGATGCAGAGACTCTGAGACGCAGAGACTCTGAGACGCAGAGACTCTGAGGCTCTGAGACGCAGAGACGCAGACACTCTGAGATGCAGAGACACTGAGACGCAGAGACTCTGAGACGCAGAGACTCTGAGACTCTGAGACGCAGAGACGCAGAGACTCTGAGACGCAGAGACGCAGAGACTCTGAGACGCAGAGACGCAGAGACTCTGAGACTCTGAGACGCAGAGACTCTGAGACGCAGAGACTCTGAGACGCAGAGACGCAGAGACTTTGAGACGCAGAGACTCTGAGACGCATAGACTCTGAGACGCAGAGACGCAGAGACGCAGAGACTCTGAGACTTTGAGACGCAGAGACTTTGAGACGCAGAGACTCTGAGAATCTGCGACCCAGAGACTCTGAGACGCAGAGACGCTGAGACGCAGAGACGCAGAGACGTTGAGACGCAGAGACTTTGAGACGCAGAGACTCGGAGACGCAGAGACGCAGAGACTTTGAGACGCAGAGACTTTGAGATGCAGAGACTCTGAGATGCTGAGACGCAGAGACTTTGAGACGCAGAGACTCTGATACGCAGAGACTCTGATACACAGAGACTCTGAGACGCAGAGACTCTGAGACGCAGAGACGTAGAGACGCAGAGACTCTGAGACGCAGAGACGCAGAGACTCTGAGATGCAGAGACTCTGAGACGCAGAGAATCAGAGACGCAGAGACTCTGAGACGCAGAGACTCTGAGACGCAGAGACGCAGAGACTCTGAGACGCAGAGACTCTGAGACTCTGAGACGCAGAGACGCAGAGACTCTGAGACGCAGAGACGCAGAGACTCTGAGACGCAGAGACGCAGAGACTCTGATACGCAAAGACTCTGAGACGCAGAGACTCTGAGACGCAGAGACTCTGAGACGCAGAGACGCAGAGACGCAGCGACGCAGAGACTCTGAGACGCAGAGACTCTGAGACGCAGAGACCTCTGAGACGCAGAGACGCAGAGACGCAGAGACTCTGAGACGCAGAGACGCAGAGACTCTGAGACGCAGAGACGCAGAGACTCTGAGACGCAGAGACTCTGAGACTCTGAGACGCAGAGACGCAGAGACGCAGAGACTCTGAGACGCAGAGACGCAGAGACTCTGAGACGCAGAGACGCAGAGACTCTGAGACGCAGAGACGCAGAGACTCTGAGACGCAGAGACGCAGAGACTCTGAGACGCAGAGACTCTGAGACTCTGAGACGCAGAGACGCAGAGACTCTGAGACGCAGAGACTCTGAGACGCAGAGACGCAGAGACTCGGAGACGCAGAGACGCAGAGACTCTGAGACGCAGAGACTCTGAGACTCTGAGACGCAGAGACGCAGAGACTCTGAGACGCAGAGACGCAGAGACTCTGAGACGCAGAGACTCTGAGACACAGAGACGCAGAGACTCTGATACGCAAAGACTCTGAGACGCAGAGACGCAGAGACGCAGCGACGCAGAGACTCTGAGACGCAGAGACTCTGAGACGCAGAGACTCTGAGACGCAGAGACGCAGAGACTCTGAGACGCAGAGACTCTGAGTCGCAGAGACTCTGAGACGCAGAGACGCAGAGACTCTGAGACGCAGAGACTCTGAGACGCAGAGACGCAGAGATGCAGAGACGCAGATACGCAGAGACGCAGAGACTCTGAGACGCAGAGACTCTGAGACGCAGAGACTTTGAGACGCAGAGACGCAGAGTCTCTGAGACGCAGAGACTCTGAGACTCTGAGACGCAGAGACTCCTGAGACGCAAAGAATCTGAGACGCAGAGACGCAGAGACTCTGAGACTCTGAGACGCAGAGACTCTGAGACGCAGAGACTTTGAGACTTTGAGACGCAGAGACGCAGAGACTCTGAGACGCAGAGACTTTGAGATGCAGAGACACTGTGACGCAGAGACTCTGAGACACAGAGACGCAAAGACTCTGAGACGCAGAGACTCTGAGTCGCAGAGACTCTGAGACGCAGAGACTTTGAGATGCAGAGACTCTGAGACGCAGAGACTCTGAGATGCAGAGACTCTGAGACTCTGAGACGCAGAGACTCTGATACGCAAAGACTCTGAGACGCAGAGACGCAGAGACTCTGAGACTCTGAGACGCAGAGACTCTGAGACGCCAGAGACTTTGAGACTTTGAGACGCAGAGACGCAGAGACTCTGAGAAGCAGAGACGCAGAGACTCTGAGACTCTGAGACGCAGAGAGTCTGAGACGCAGAGACTCTGAGACGCAGAGACTTTGAGACGCAGAGACGCAGAGACTCTGAGACGCAGAGACTCTGAGACGCAGAGACTCTGAGACGCAGAGACGCAGAGACTCTGAGACGCAGAGACTCTGAGACGCAGAGACGCAGAGACACTGAGACGCAGAGACACAGAGACTCTGAGACGCAGATACGCAGAGACTCTGAGACGCAGAGACTCTGAGACGCAGAGACTCTGAGACGCGGAGACGCAGAGACTCTGAGACGCAGAGACTCTGAGACGCAGAGACTCTGAGACGCAGAGACACAGAGACG
The DNA here is from genome assembly GCF_965287045.1 of Carcharhinus amblyrhynchos. Classification (NCBI taxonomy): domain Eukaryota; kingdom Metazoa; phylum Chordata; class Chondrichthyes; order Carcharhiniformes; family Carcharhinidae; genus Carcharhinus; species Carcharhinus amblyrhynchos. The sequence goes on from NW_027650120.1 coordinate 98,691, forward strand.
CAGAGACTCTGAGACGCAGAGACGCAGAGACTCTGAGACGCAGAGACTCTGAGACGCAGAGACTCTGAGACACAGAGACGCAGAGACTCTGAGACGCTGAGACTCTGAGACGCAGAGACTCTGAGATGCAGAGACGCAGAGACTCTGAGACGCAGAGACTCTGAGACGCAGAGACTCTGAGACGCAGAGACTTTGAGATGCAGAGACACTGAGACGCAGAGACTCTGAGACACAGAGACGCAGAGACTCTGAGACGCAGAGACTCTGAGTCGCAGAGACTCTGAGACGCAGAGACTTTGAGATGCAGAGACTCTGAGACGCAGAGACTCTGAGACGCAGAGACGCAGAGATGCAGAGATGCAGAGACGCAGATACGCAGAGACGCAGAGACTCTGAGACGCAGAGACTCTGAGACGCAGAGACTTTGAGACGCAGAGACGCAGAGTCTCTGAGACGCAGAGACTCTGAGACTCTGAGACGCAGAGACTCTGAGACGCAAAGACTCTGAGACGCAGAGACGCAGAGACTCTGAGACTCTGAGACGCAGAGACTCTGAGACGCAGAGACTTTGAGACTTTGAGACGCAGAGACGCAGAGACTTTGAGACGCAGAGACTTTGAGATGCAGAGACACTGAGACGCAGAGACTCTGAGACACAGAGACGCAGAGACTCTGAGACTCAGCGACTCTGAGTCGCAGAGACTCTGAGACGCAGAGACTTTGAGATGCAGAGGACTCTGAGACGCAGAGACTCTGAGACGCAGAGACGCAGAGATGCAGAGACGCAGATACGCAGAGACGCAGAGACTCTGAGACGCAGAGACTCTGAGACGCAGAGACTTTGAGACGCAGAGACGCAGAGTCTCTGAGACGCAGAGACTCTGAGACTCTGAGACGCAGAGACTCTGAGACGCTAAGACTCTGAGACGCAGAGACGCAGAGACTCTGAGACTCTGAGACGCAGAGACTCTGAGATGCAGAGACTTTGAGACTTTGAGACGCAGAGACGCAGAGACTCTGAGAAGCAGAGACGCAGAGACTCTGAGACTCTGAGACGCAGAGAGTCTGAGACGCAGACACTTTGAGACGCAGAGACTCTGAGACGCAGAGACGCAGAGACACTGAGACTCTGAGACGCACAGACTCTGAGACGCAGAGACTTTGAGACGCAGAGACGCAGAGACTCTGAGACGCAGAGACTCAGAGACGCAGAGACTCTGAGACGCAGAGACGCAGAGACTCAGAGACGTAGAGACGCAGAGACTCTGAGACGCAGAGACGCAGAGACGCAGAGACTCTGAGACGCTGAGACTCTGAGACGCAGAGACGCAGAGACTCTGAGACGCAGAGACACAGAGACTCTGAGACGCAGAGACTCTGAGACGCAGAGACTCTGAGACTCTGAGACTCTGAGACGCAGAGACTCTGAGACGCAGAGACTTTGAGACGCAGAGACGCAGAGTCTCTGAGACGCAGAGACTCTGAGACTCTGAGACGCAGAGACACTGAGACGCAAAGACCCTGAGACGCAGAGACGCAGAGACTCTGAGACTCTGAGACGCAGAGACTCTGAGACGCAGAGACTTTGAGACTTTGAGACGCAGAGACGCAGAGACTCTGAGACGCAGACACTCTGAGACGCAGAGACTCTGAGACTCTGAGACGCAGAGACGCAGAGACTCTGAGACGCACAGACGCAGAGACGCAGAGACTCTGAGACGCAGAGACTTTGAGACGCAGAGACGCAGAGTCTCTGAGACGCAGAGACTCTGAGACTCTGAGACGCAGAGACTCTGAGACGCAGAGACTCTGAGACGCAGAGACGCAGAGACGCAGAGTCTCTGAGACGCAGAGACTCTGAGACTCTGAGACGCAGAGTCTCTGAGACGCAAAGACTCTGAGACGCAGAGACTCTGAGACTCTGAGACGCAGAGACTCTGAGACGCAGAGACTCTGAGACGCAAAGACTCTGAGACGCAGAGACTCTGAGACTCTGAGACGCAGAGACTCTGAGACGCAGAGACTTTGAGACTTTGAGACTTTGAGACGCAGAGACGCAGAGACTCTGAGACGCAGACACTCTGAGACGCAGAGACTCTGAGACTCTGAGACGCAGAGACGCAGAGACTCTGAGACGCACAGACGCAGAGACGCAGAGACTCTGAGACGCAGAGACTTTGAGAGGCAGAGACGCAGAGTCTCTGAGACGCAGAGACTCTGAGACTCTGAGACGCAGAGACTCTGAGACGCAGAGACTCTAAGACGCAGAGACGCAGAGACTCTGAGACGCAGAGACGCAGAGACTCTGAGACGCAGAGACGGAGAGACTCTGAGACGCAGAGACGCTGAGACGCAGAGACGCAGAGACTCTGAGACGCAGAGACGCAGAGACTCTGAGACGCAGAGACTCTGAGACACAGAGACTCTGAGACACAGAGACTCTGAGACGCAGAGACGCAGAGACTCTGAGACGCAGAGACTCTGAGACGCAGAGACGCAGAGACTCTGAGACGCAGAGACTCTGAGACGCAGAGACGCAGAGACGCAGAGACTCTGAGACGCAGAGACGCAGAGACGCAGAGACGCAGAGACTCTGAGACGCAGAGACGCAGAGACTCTGAGACGCAGAGACTCTGAGACGCAGAGACTCTGAGAAGCAGAGACTCTGAGACGCAGAGACGCAGACACTCTGTGACGCAGAGACGCAGAGACTCTGTGACGCAGAGACGCAGAGACTCTGAGAGGCAGAGACTCTGAGACGCAGAGACTCTGAGGCGCAGGGACGCAGAGACTCTGAGACGCAGAGACTCTGAGACGCAGAGACTCTGAGACGCAGAGACTTTGAGATGCAGAGACACTGAGACGCAGAGACTCTGAGACACAGAGACGCAGAGACTCTGAGACGCAGAGACTCTGAGTCGCAGAGACTCTGAGACGCAGAGACTCTGAGACGCAGAGACTCTGAGACGCAGAGACTCTGAGACGCAGAGACGCAGAGATGCAGAGACGCAGATACGCAGAGACGCAGAGACTCGGAGACGCAGAGACTTTGAGACGCAGAGACTCTGAGACGCAGAGACGCAGAGACTCTGAGACGCAGAGACTCTGAGACGCAGAGACTCTGAGACGCAGAGACCCTGAGACGCAGAGATGCAGAGACTCTGAGACGCAGAGACTCTGAGACGCAGAGGCTCTGAGACGCAGAGACGCAGAGACTCTGAGACGCAGAGACTCTGAAGCGCAGAGACGCAGAGACTCTGAGACGCAGAGACGCAGAGACACTGAGACGCAGAGACGCAGAGACTCTGAGACGCAGATACGCAGAGACTCTGAGACTCTGAGACGCAGAGACTCTGAGACGCAGAGACGCAGAGACTCTGAGACGCAGAGACTCTTAGACTCTGAGACGCGGAGACGCAGAGACTCTGAGACGCAGAGACTCTGAGACGCAGAGACGCAGAGACTCTCAGACGCAGAGACTCTGAGACGCAGAGACTCTGAGATGCAGAGACGCAGAGACTCTGAGACGCAGAGACTCTGAGACGCAGAGACTCTGAGACGCAGAGACTTTGAGATGCAGAGACACTGAGACGCAGAGACTCTGAGACACAGAGACGCAGAGACTCTGAGACGCAGAGACTCTGAGTCGCAGAGACTCTGAGACGCAGAGACTTTGAGATGCAGAGACTCTGAGACGCAGAGACTCTGAGACGCAGAGACGCAGAGACTCTGAGACGCAGAGACTCTGAGACGCAGAGACGCAGAGACACTGAGACGCAGAGACACAGAGACTCTGAGACGCAGATACGCAGAGACTCTGAGACGCAGAGACTCTGAGACGCAGAGACTCTGAGACGCGGAGACGCAGAGACTCTGAGACGCAGAGACTCTGAGACGCAGAGACTCTGAGACGCAGAGACACAGAGACGCAGAGACTCTGAGACGCAGAGACGCAGAGACTCTGAGACGCAGAGACTCTGAGACGCAGAGACTCTGAGACACAGAGACGCAGAGACTCTGAGACGCTGAGACTCTGAGACGCAGAGACTCTGAGATGCAGAGACGCAGAGACTCTGAGACGCAGAGACTCTGAGACGCAGAGACTCTGAGACGCAGAGACTTTGAGATGCAGAGACACTGAGACGCAGAGACTCTGAGACACAGAGACGCAGAGACTCTGAGACGCAGAGACTCTGAGTCGCAGAGACTCTGAGACGCAGAGACTTTGAGATGCAGAGACTCTGAGACGCAGAGACTCTGAGACGCAGAGACGCAGAGATGCAGAGATGCAGAGACGCAGATACGCAGAGACGCAGAGACTCTGAGACGCAGAGACTCTGAGACGCAGAGACTTTGAGACGCAGAGACGCAGAGTCTCTGAGACGCAGAGACTCTGAGACTCTGAGACGCAGAGACTCTGAGACGCAAAGACTCTGAGACGCAGAGACGCAGAGACTCTGAGACTCTGAGACGCAGAGACTCTGAGACGCAGAGACTTTGAGACTTTGAGACGCAGAGACGCAGAGACTTTGAGACGCAGAGACTTTGAGATGCAGAGACACTGAGACGCAGAGACTCTGAGACACAGAGACGCAGAGACTCTGAGACGCAGCGACTCTGAGTCGCAGAGACTCTGAGACGCAGAGACTTTGAGATGCAGAGACTCTGAGACGCAGAGACTCTGAGACGCAGAGACGCAGAGATGCAGAGACGCAGATACGCAGAGACGCAGAGACTCTGAGACGCAGAGACTCTGAGACGCAGAGACTTTGAGACGCAGAGACGCAGAGTCTCTGAGACGCAGAGACTCTGAGACTCTGAGACGCAGAGACTCTGAGACGCTAAGACTCTGAGACGCAGAGACGCAGAGACTCTGAGACTCTGAGACGCAGAGACTCTGAGATGCAGAGACTTTGAGACTTTGAGACGCAGAGACGCAGAGACTCTGAGAAGCAGAGACGCAGAGACTCTGAGACTCTGAGACGCAGAGAGTCTGAGACGCAGACACTTTGAGACGCAGAGACTCTGAGACGCAGAGACGCAGAGACACTGAGACTCTGAGACGCACAGACTCTGAGACGCAGAGACTTTGAGACGCAGAGACGCAGAGACTCTGAGACGCAGAGACTCAGAGACGCAGAGACTCTGAGACGCAGAGACGCAGAGACTCAGAGACGTAGAGACGCAGAGACTCTGAGACGCAGAGACGCAGAGACGCAGAGACTCTGAGACGCTGAGACTCTGAGACGCAGAGACGCAGAGACTCTGAGACGCAGAGACGCAGAGACTCTGAGACGCAGAGACTCTGAGACGCAGAGACTCTGAGACTCTGAGACTCTGAGACGCAGAGACTCTGAGACGCAGAGACTTTGAGACGCAGAGACGCAGAGTCTCTGAGACGCAGAGACTCTGAGACTCTGAGACGCAGAGACACTGAGACGCAAAGACCCTGAGACGCAGAGACGCAGAGACTCTGAGACTCTGAGACGCAGAGACTCTGAGACGCAGAGACTTTGAGACTTTGAGACGCAGAGACGCAGAGACTCTGAGACGCAGACACTCTGAGACGCAGAGACTCTGAGACTCTGAGACGCAGAGACGCAGAGACTCTGAGACGCACAGACGCAGAGACGCAGAGACTCTGAGACGCAGAGACTTTGAGACGCAGAGACGCAGAGTCTCTGAGACGCAGAGACTCTGAGACTCTGAGACGCAGAGACTCTGAGACGCAGAGACTCTGAGACGCAGAGACGCAGAGACGCAGAGTCTCTGAGACGCAGAGACTCTGAGACTCTGAGACGCAGAGACTCTGAGACGCAAAGACTCTGAGACGCAGAGACTCTGAGACTCTGAGACGCAGAGACTCTGAGACGCAGAGACTCTGAGACGCAAAGACTCTGAGACGCAGAGACTCTGAGACTCTGAGACGCAGAGACTCTGAGACGCAGAGACTTTGAGACTTTGAGACTTTGAGACGCAGAGACGCAGAGACTCTGAGACGCAGACACTCTGAGACGCAGAGACTCTGAGACTCTGAGACGCAGAGACGCAGAGACTCTGAGACGCACAGACGCAGAGACGCAGAGACTCTGAGACGCAGAGACTTTGAGAGGCAGAGACGCAGAGTCTCTGAGACGCAGAGACTCTGAGACTCTGAGACGCAGAGACTCTGAGACGCAGAGACTCTAAGACGCAGAGACGCAGAGACTCTGAGACGCAGAGACGCAGAGACTCTGAGACGCAGAGACGGAGAGACTCTGAGACGCAGAGACGCTGAGACGCAGAGACGCAGAGACTCTGAGACGCAGAGACGCAGAGACTCTGAGACGCAGAGACTCTGAGACACAGAGACTCTGAGACACAGAGACTCTGAGACGCAGAGACGCAGAGACTCTGAGACGCAGAGACTCTGAGACGCAGAGACGCAGAGACTCTGAGACGCAGAGACTCTGAGACGCAGAGACGCAGAGACGCAGAGACTCTGAGACGCAGAGACGCAGAGACGCAGAGACGCAGAGACTCTGAGACGCAGAGACGCAGAGACTCTGAGACGCAGAGACTCTGAGACGCAGAGACTCTGAGAAGCAGAGACTCTGAGACGCAGAGACGCAGACACTCTGTGACGCAGAGACGCAGAGACTCTGTGACGCAGAGACGCAGAGACTCTGAGAGGCAGAGACTCTGAGACGCAGAGACTCTGAGGCGCAGGGACGCAGAGACTCTGAGACGCAGAGACTCTGAGACGCAGAGACTCTGAGACGCAGAGACTTTGAGATGCAGAGACACTGAGACGCAGAGACTCTGAGACACAGAGACGCAGAGACTCTGAGACGCAGAGACTCTGAGTCGCAGAGACTCTGAGACGCAGAGACTCTGAGACGCAGAGACTCTGAGACGCAGAGACTCTGAGACGCAGAGACGCAGAGATGCAGAGACGCAGATACGCAGAGACGCAGAGACTCGGAGACGCAGAGACTTTGAGACGCAGAGACTCTGAGACGCAGAGACGCAGAGACTCTGAGACGCAGAGACTCTGAGACGCAGAGACTCTGAGACGCAGAGACCCTGAGACGCAGAGATGCAGAGACTCTGAGACGCAGAGACTCTGAGACGCAGAGGCTCTGAGACGCAGAGACGCAGAGACACTGAGACGCAGAGACTCTGAAGCGCAGAGACGCAGAGACTCTGAGACGCAGAGACGCAGAGACACTGAGACGCAGAGACGCAGAGACTCTGAGACGCAGATACGCAGAGACTCTGAGACTCTGAGACGCAGAGACTCTGAGACGCAGAGACGCAGAGACTCTGAGACGCAGAGACTCTTAGACTCTGAGACGCGGAGACGCAGAGACTCTGAGACGCAGAGACTCTGAGACGCAGAGACGCAGAGACTCTCAGACGCAGAGACTCTGAGACGCAGAGACTCTGAGATGCAGAGACGCAGAGACTCTGAGACGCAGAGACTCTGAGACGCAGAGACTCTGAGACGCAGAGACTTTGAGATGCAGAGACACTGAGACGCAGAGACTCTGAGACACAGAGACGCAGAGACTCTGAGACGCAGAGACTCTGAGTCGCAGAGACTCTGAGACGCAGAGACTTTGAGATGCAGAGACTCTGAGACGCAGAGACTCTGAGACGCAGAGACGCAGAGATGCAGAGATGCAGAGACGCAGATACGCAGAGACGCAGAGACTCTGAGACGCAGAGACTCTGAGACGCAGAGACTTTGAGACGCAGAGACGCAGAGTCTCTGAGACGCAGAGACTCTGAGACTCTGAGACGCAGAGACTCTGAGACGCAAAGACTCTGAGACGCAGAGACGCAGAGACTCTGAGACTCTGAGACGCAGAGACTCTGAGACGCAGAGACTTTGAGACTTTGAGACGCAGAGACGCAGAGACTCTGAGACGCAGAGACTTTGAGATGCAGAGACACTGAGACGCAGAGACTCTGAGACACAGAGACGCAGAGACTCTGAGACGTAGCGACTCTGAGTCGCAGAGACTCTGAGACGCAGAGACTTTGAGATGCAGAGACTCTGAGACGCAGAGACTCTGAGACGCAGAGACGCAGAGATGCAGAGACGCAGATACGCAGAGACGCAGAGACTCTGAGACGCAGAGACTCTGAGACGCAGACACTTTGAGACGCAGAGAAGCAGAGTCTCTGAGACGCAGAGACTCTGAGACTCTGAGACGCAGAGACTCTGAGACGCTAAGACTCTGAGACGCAGAGACGCAGAGACTCTGAGACTCTGAGACGCAGAGACTCTGAGATGCAGAGACTTTGAGACTTTGAGACGCAGAGACGCAGAGACTCTGAGAAGCAGAGACGCAGAGACTCTGAGACTCTGAGACGCAGAGAGTCTGAGACGCAGACACTTTGAGACGCAGAGACTCTGAGACGCAGAGACGCAGAGACACTGAGACTCTGAGACGCAGAGACTCTGAGACGCAGAGACTTTGAGACGCAGAGACGCAGAGTCTCTGAGACGCAGAGACTCTGAGACTCTGAGACGCAGAGACACTGAGACGCAAAGACCCTGAGACGCAGAGACGCAGAGACTCTGAGACTCTGAGACGCAGAGACTCTGAGACGCAGAGACTTTGAGACGCAGAGACGCAGAGACGCAGAGACTCTGAGACGCAGACACTCTGAGACGCAGAGACTCTGAGACTCTGAGACGCAGAGACGCAGAGACTCTGAGACGCAGAGACTTTGAGACGCAGAGACTCTGAGACGCAGAGACTTTGAGACGCAGAGACGCAGAGTCTCTGAGACGCAGAGACTCTGAGACTCTGAGACGCAGAGACTCTGAGACGCAGAGACTCTGAGACGCAGAGACGCAGAGACGCAGAGTCTCTGAGACGCAGAGACTCTGAGACTCTGAGACGCAGAGACTCTGAGACGCAAAGACTCTGAGACGCAGAGACTCTGAGACTCTGAGACGCAGAGACTCTGAGACGCAGAGACTTTGAGACTTTGAGACTTTGAGACGCAGAGACGCAGAGACTCTGAGACGCAGTCACTCTGAGACGCAGAGACTCTGAGACTCTGAGACGCAGAGACGCAGAGACTCTGAGACGCACAGACGCAGAGACGCAGAGACTCTGAGACGCAGAGACTTTGAGAGGCAGAGACGCAGAGTCTCTGAGACGCAGAGACTCTGAGACTCTGAGACGCAGAGACTCTGAGACGCAGAGACTCTAGGACGCAGAGACGCAGAGACTCTGAGACGCAGAGACGCAGAGACTCTGAGACGCAGAGACGGAGAGACTCTGAGACGCAGAGACGCTGAGACGCAGAGACGCAGAGACTCTGAGACGCAGAGACGCAGAGACTCTGAGACGCAGAGACTCTGAGACACAGAGACTCTGAGACACAGAGACTCTGAGACGCAGAGACGCAGAGACTCTGAGACGCAGAGACTCTGAGACGCAGAGACGCAGAGACTCTGAGACGCAGAGACTCTGAGACGCAGAGACGCAGAGACGCAGAGACTCTGAGACGCAGAGACGCAGAGACGCAGAGACTCTGAGACGCAGAGACGCAGAGACTCTGAGACGCAGAGACTCTGAGACGCAGAGACGCAGAGACGCAGAGACTCTGAGACGCAGAGAGTCTGAGACGCAGAGACGCAGAGACGCAGAGACTCTGAGACGCAGAGACGCAGAGACTCTGAGACGCAGAGACTCTGAGACGCAGAGACTCTGAGACGCAGAGACTCTGAGACGCAGAGACGCAGACACTCTGTGACGCAGAGACACAGAGACTCTGTGACGCAGAGACGCAGAGACTCTGAGAGGCAGAGACTCTGAGACGCAGAGACTCTGAGGCGCAGGGACGCAGAGACTCTGAGACGCAGAGACTCTGAGACGCAGAGACTCTGAGACGCAGAGACTTTGAGATGCAGAGACACTGAGACGCAGAGACTCTGAGACACAGAGACGCAGAGACTCTGAGACGCAGAGACTCTGAGTCGCAGAGACTCTGAGACGCAGAGACTTTGAGATGCAGAGACTCTGAGACGCAGAGACTCTGAGACGCAGAGACGCAGAGATGCAGAGACGCAGATACGCAGAGACGCAGAGACTCTGAGACGCAGAGACTTTGAGACGCAGAGACTCTGAGACGCAGAGACGCAGAGACTCTGAGACGCAGAGACTCTGAGACGCAGAGACTCTGAGACGCAGAGACCCTGAGACGCAGAGATGCAGAGACTCTGAGACGCAGAGACTCTGAGACGCAGAGGCTCTGAGACGCAGAGACGCAGAGACTCTGAGACGCAGAGACTCTGAAGCGCAGAGACGCAGAGACTCTGAGACGCAGAGACGCAGAGACACTGAGACGCAGAGACGCAGAGACTCTGAGACGCAGATACGCAGAGACTCTGAGACGCAGAGACGCAGAGACTCTGAGACGCAGAGACGCAGAGACTCTGAGACGCAGAGACTCTGAGACTCTGAGACGCGGAGACGCAGAGACTCTGCGACGCAGAGACTCTGAGACGCAGAGACGCAGAGACTCTCAGACGCAGAGACTCTGAGACGCAGAGACGCAGAGACGCACAGACTCTGAGACGCAGAGACGCAGAGACTCAGAGACGCTGAGAGGCTGAGACGCAGAGACGCAGAGACGCTGAGACGCAGAGACGCAGAGACGCAGAGACGCAGAGACTCTGAGACGCAGAGACGCAGAGACTCTGAGACGCAGAGACGCAGAGACACTGAGACGCAGAGACGCAGAGACTCTGAGACGCAGATACGCAGAGACTCTGAGACGCAGAGACGCAGAGACTCTGAGACGCAGAGACTCTGAGACTCTGAGACGCAGAGACTCTGAGACGCAGAGACGCAGAAACTCTGAGACGCAGAGACGCAGAGACTCTGAGACGCAGAGACTCTGAGACGCAGAGACGCAGAGACTCTGAGATGCAGAGACGCAGAGACTCAGAGACGCTGAGACGCTGAGACGCAGAGACGCTGAGACGCAGAGACGCAGAGACTCTGAGACGCAGAGACGCAGAGACTCTGAGATGCAGAGACGCAGAGACTCTGAGACGCAGAGACGCTGAGACGCAGAGACGCAGAGACGCAGAGACTCTGAGACGCAGAGACGCAGAGACTCTGAGACGCAGAGACTCTGAGACACAGAGACTCTGAGACACAGAGACTCTAAGACGCAGAGACGCAGAGACGCAGAGACTCTGAGACGCAGAGACGCAGAGACTCTGAGACGCAGAGACGCAGAGACTCTGAGACGCAGAGGCGCAGAGACTCTGAGACGCAGAGACGCAGAGACTCTGAGACGCAGAGACGCAGAGACTCTGAGACGCAGAGACTCTGAGACGCAGAGACTCTGAGACGCAGAGACTCTGAGACGCAGAGACGCAGACACTCTGTGACACAGAGACGCAGAGACTCTGTGACGCAGAGACGCAGAGACTCTGAGACGCAGAGACTCTGAGACGCAGAGACTCTGAGACGCAGAGACGCAGAGACTCTGAGACGCAGAGACGCAGAGACTCTGAGACGCAGAGACTCTGAGACTCTGAGACGCAGAGACTCTGAGACGCAGAGACGCAGAGACTCTGTGACGCTGAGACTCTGAGACGCAGAGACGCAGAATCTCTGAGACGCAGAGACTCTGAGACGCACTGACGCAGAGACGCAGAGACTGTGAGATGCAGAGACTCTGAGACGCAGAGACTCTGAGACGCAGAGACGCAGAGACTCTGAGACGCAGAGACTCTGAGACGCAGACACTTTGAGACGCAGAGAGGCAGAGACGCTGAGACGCAGAGACCCTGAGACGCAGAGACGCTGAGACGCAGAGACGCAGGGACGCTGAGACGCTGAGACGCAGAGTCGCAGAGACGCAGAGACGCAGAGACTTTGAGACGCTGAGACGCAGAGACTCTGAGACGCAGAGACGCAGAGACTCTGAGACGCAGAGACTCTGAGACGCTGAGACGCAGAGACTCTGAGACGCAGAGACTCTGAGACGCAGAGACTCTGAGACGCAGAGACGCAGAGAATTTGAGACGCAGAGACTTTGAGACGCAGAGACGCAGAGACGCAGAGACTCTGAGACGCAGAGACGCAGAGACTCTGAGACGCAGAGACTCTGAGACGCAGAGACTCTGAGACGCTGAGACGCAGAGACTCTGAGACGCAGAGACTCTGAGACGCAGAGACTCTGAGACGCAGAGACGCAGAGAATTTGAGACGCAGAGATTCTGAGACGCAGAGACGCTGAGACGCAGAGACGCAGAGACTCTGAGACGCAGAGACGCAATGACGTTGAGACGCAGAGACTTTGAGATGCAGAGACTCGGAGACGCAGAGACGCAGAGACATTGAGACGCAGAGACTTTGAGATGCAGAGACTCTGAGATGCTGAGACGCAGAGACTTTGAGACGCAGAAACTCTGATACGCAGAGACTCTGAGACGCAGAGACTCTGAGACGCAGAGACGCAGGACTCTGAGACGCAGAGACGCAGAGACTCTGAGACGCAGAGACTCTGAGACGCAGAGACGCAGAGACTCTGAGACGCAGAGACTCTGAGGCTCTGAGACGCAGAGACGCAGAGACTCTGAGATGCAGAGACACTGAGACGCAGAGACTCTGAGACGCAGAGACTCTGAGGCTCTGAGACGCAGAGACGCAGACACTCTGAGACGCAGAGACGCAGAGACTCTGAGACGCAGAGACTCTGAGACGCAGAGACGCAGAGACTTTGAGACGCAGAGACTCTGAGACGCATAGACTCTGAGACGCAGAGACGCAGAGACGCAGAGACTCTGAGACTTTGAGACGCAGAGACTTTGAGACGCAGAGACTCTGAGACTCTGCGACCCAGAGACTCTGAGACGCAGAAACGCTGAGACGCAGAGACGCAGAGACGTTGAGACGCAGAGACTTTGAGACGCAGAGACTCGGAGACGCAGAGACGCAGAGACTTTGAGACGCAGAGACTTTGAGATGCAGAGACTCTGAGATGCTGAGACGCAGAGACTTTGAGACGCAGAGACTCTGATACGCAGAGACTCTGATACACAGAGACTCTGAGACGCAGAGACTCTGAGACGCAGAGACGTAGAGACGCAGAGACTCTGAGACGCAGAGACGCAGAGACTCTGAGACGCAGAGACTCTGAGACGCAGAGAATCAGAGACGCAGAGACTCTGAGACGCAGAGACTCTGAGACGCAGAGACGCAGAGACTCTGAGACGCAGAGACTCTGAGACTCTGAGACGCAGAGACGCAGAGACTCTGAGACGCAGAGACGCAGAGACTCTGAGACGCAGAGACTCTGAGACGCAGAGACGCAGAGACTCTGATACGCAAAGACTCTGAGACGCAGAGACTCTGAGACGCAGAGACTCTGAGACTCTGAGACGCAGAGACGCAGTGACTCTGAGACGCAGAGACGCAGAGACGCAGCGACGCAGAGACTCTGAGACGCAGAGACTCTGAGACGCAGAGACTCTGAGACGCAGAGACGCAGAGACGCAGAGACTCTGAGACGCAGAGACGCAGAGACTCTGAGACGCAGAGACGCAGAGACTCTGAGACGCAGAGACTCTGAGACGCAGAGACTCTGAGACGCAGAGACGCAGAGACTCTGAGACGCAGAGACTCTGAGTCGCAGAGACTCTGAGACGCAGAGACTTTGAGATGCAGAGACTCTGAGACGCAGAGACTCTGAGACGCAGAGACGCAGAGATGCAGAGACGCAGATACGCAGAGACGCAGAGACTCTGAGACGCAGAGACTCTGAGACGCAGAGACTTTGAGACGCAGAGACGCAGAGTCTCTGAGACGCAGAGACTCTGAGACTCTGAGACGCAGAGACTCTGAGACGCAAAGAATCTGAGACGCAGAGACGCAGAGACTCTGAGACTCTGAGACGCTGAGACTCTGAGACGCAGAGACTTTGAGACTTTGAGACGCAGAGACGCAGAGACGCAGAGACTCTGAGACGCAGAGACTTTGAGATGCAGAGACACTGTGACGCAGAGACTCTGAGACACAGAGACGCAGAGACTCTGAGACGCAGAGACTCTGAGTCGCAGAGACTCTGAGACGCAGAGACTTTGAGACGCAGAGACGCAGAGTCTCTGAGACGCAGAGACTCTGAGACTCTGAGACGCAGAGACTCTGAGACGCAGAGACTCTAAGACGCAGAGACGCAGAGACTCTGAGACGCAGAGACGCAGAGACTCTGAGACGCAGAGACGGAGAGACTCTGAGACGCAGAGACGCTGAGACGCAGAGACGCAGAACCTCTGTGACGCAGAGACGCAGAGACTCTGAGACGCAGAGACTCTGAGACACAGAGACTCTGAGACACAGAGACTCTGAGACGCAGAGACGCAGAGACTCTGAGACGCAGAGACTCTGAGACGCAGAGACGCAGAGACTCTGAGACGCAGAGACGCAGAGACGCAGAGACTCTGAGACGCGGAGACGCAGAGACGCAGAGACGCAGAGACTCTGAGACGCAGAGACGCAGAGACTCTGAGACGCAGAGACTCTGAGACGCAGAGACGCAGAGACTCTGAGACGCAGAGACTCTGAGACGCAGAGACGCAGAGACTCTGAGACGCAGAGACTCTGAGACGCAGAGACGCAGAGACGCAGAGACTCTGAGACGCGGAGACGCAGAGACACAGAGACGCAGAGACTCTGAGACGCAGAGACGCAGAGACTCTGAGACGCAGAGACTCTGAGACGCAGAGACTCTGAGACGCAGAGACTATGAGACGCAGAGACGCAGACACTCTGTGATGCAGAGACGCAGAGACTCTGTGACGCAGAGACGCAGAGACTCTGAGAGGCAGAAACTCTGAGACGCAGAGACTCTGAGGCGCAGGGACGCAGAGACTCTGAGACGCAGAGACTCTGAGACGCAGAGACTCTGAGACGCAGAGACTTTGAGATGCAGAGACACTGAGACGCAGAGACTCTGAGACACAGAGACGCAGAGACTCTGAGACGCAGAGACTCTGAGTCGCAGAGACTCTGAGACGCAGAGACTTTGAGATGCAGAGACTCTGAGACGCAGAGACTCTGAGACGCAGAGACGCAGAGATGCAGAGACGCAGATACGCAGAGACGCAGAGACTCTGAGACGCAGAGACTTTGAGACGCAGAGACTCTGAGACGCAGAGACGCAGAGACTCTGAGACGCAGAGACTCTGAGACGCAGAGACTCTGAGACGCAGAGACCCTGAGACGCAGAGACTCTGAGACTCTGAGACGCAGAGACTCTGAGACGCAGAGGCTCTGAGACGCAGAGACGCAGAGACTCTGAGACGCAGAGACTCTGAAGCGCAGAGACGCAGAGACTCTGAGACGCAGAGACGCAGAGACACTGAGACGCAGAGACGCAGAGACTCTGAGACGCAGATACGCAGAGACTCTAAGACGCAGAGACGCAGAGACTCTGAGACGCAGAGACTCTGAGACTCTGAGACGCGGAGACGCAGAGACTCTGAGACGCAGAGACTCTGAGACGCAGAGACGCAGAGACTCTCAGACGCAGAGACTCTGAGACGCAGAGACGCAGAGACGCAGAGACTCTGAGACGCAGAGACGCAGAGACTCAGAGACGCAGAGACTCTGAGACGCAGAGACGCTGAGACGCAGAGACGCAGAGACTCTGAGGCGCAGAGACGCAGAGACGCAGAGACTCTGAGACGCAGAGACGCAGAGACTCTGAGACGCAGAGACGCAGAGACACTGAGACGCAGAGACGCAGAGACTCTGAGACGCAGATACGCAGAGACTCTGAGACGCAGAGACGCAGACACTCTGAGACGCAGAGACTCTGAGACTCTGAGACGCGGAGACGCAGAGACTCTGAGACGCAGAAACTCTGAGACGCAGAGACGCAGAGACTCTGAGACGCAGAGACTCTGAGACGCAGAGACGCAGAGACGCAGAGACTCTGAGATGCAGAGACGCAGAGACTCAGAGACGCTGAGACGCAGAGACGCAGAGACGCTGAGACGCAGAGACGCAGAGACGCAGAGACTCTGAGACGCAGAGACGCAGAGACTCTGAGATGCAGAGACGCAGAGACTCTGAGACGCAGAGACGCTGAGACGCAGAGACGCAGAGACTCTGAGACGCAGAGACGCAGAGACTCTGAGACGCAGAGACTCTGAGACACAGAGACTCTGAGACACAGAGACTCTAAGACGCAGAGACGCAGAGACGCAGAGACTCTGAGACGCAGAGACGCAGAGACTCTGAGACGCAGAGACGCAGAGACTCTGAGACGCAGAGACGCAGAGACTCTGAGACGCAGAGACGCAGAGACTCTGAGACGCAGAGACGCAGAGACTCTGAGACGCAGAGACGCAGAGACTCTGAGACGCAGAGACTCTGAGACGCAGAGACTCTGAGACGCAGAGACTCTGAGACGCAGAGACGCAGAGACTCTGTGACGCAGAGACGCAGAGACTCTGTGACGCAGAGACGCAGAGACTCTGAGACGCAGAGACTCTGAGACGCAGAGACTCTGAGACGCAGAGACGCAGAGACTCTGAGACGCAGAGACGCAGAGACTCTGAGACGCAGAGACTCTGAGACGCAGAGACGCAGAGACTCTGAGACGCTGAGACTCTGAGACGCAGAGACGCAGAATCTCTGAGACGCAGAGACTCTGAGACGCACTGACGCAGAGACTCTGAGACGCAGAGACTCTGAGACGCAGAGACTCTGAGACGCAGAGACGCAGAGACTCTGAGACGCAGAGACTCTGAGACGCAGACACTTTGAGACGCAGAGAGGCAGAGACGCTGAGACGCAGAGACTCTGAGACGCAGAGACGCTGAGACGCAGAGACGCAGAGACGCTGAGACGCAGAGTCACAGAGACGCAGAGACGCAGAGACTTTGAGACGCAGAGACTTTGAGACGCAGAGACTCTGAGACGCAGAGACGCAGAGACTCTGAGACGCAGAGACTCTGAGACGCAGAGACTCTGAGACGCTGAGACGCAGAGACTCTGAGACGCAGAGACGCAGAGACGCAGAGACGCAGAGACTCTGTGACGCAGAGACGCAGAGACTCTGAGACGCAGAGACTCTGAGACGCAGAGACTCTGAGACGCAGAGACGCAGAGACTCTGAGACGCAGAGACGCAGAGACTCTGAGACGCAGAGACTCTGAGACGCAGAGACGCAGAGACTCTGAGACGCTGAGACTCTGAGACGCAGAGACGCAGAATCTCTGAGACGCAGAGACTCTGAGACGCACTGACGCAGAGACTCTGAGACGCAGAGACTCTGAGACGCAGAGACTCTGAGACGCAGAGACGCAGAGACTCTGAGACGCAGAGACTCTGAGACGCAGACACTTTGAGACGCAGAGAGGCAGAGACGCTGAGACGCAGAGACTCTGAGACGCAGAGACGCTGAGACGCAGAGACGCAGAGACGCTGAGACGCTGAGACGCAGAGTCACAGAGACGCAGAGACGCAGAGACTTTGAGACGCAGAGACTTTGAGACGCAGAGACTCTGAGACGCAGAGACGCAGAGACTCTGAGACGCAGAGACTCTGAGACGCAGAGACTCTGAGACGCTGAGACGCAGAGACTCTGAGACGCTGAGACGCAGAGACTCTGAGACGCAGAGACGCAGAGACGCAGAGACGCAGAGACTCTGAGACGCAGAGACGCAGAGAATTTGAGACGCAGAGACTTTGAGACGCAGAGACGCAGAGACGCAGAGACTCTGAGACGCAGAGACGCAGAGACTCTGAGACGCAGAGACTCTGAGACGCAGAGACTCTGAGACGCTGAGACGCAGAGACTCTGAGACGCAGAGACTCTGAGACGCAGAGACTCTGAGACGCAGAGACGCAGAGAATTTGAGACGCAGAGATTCTGAGACGCAGAGACGCTGAGACGCAGAGACGCAGAGACTCTGAGACGCAGAGACGCAATGACGTTGAGACACAGAGACTTTGAGATGCAGAGACTCGGAGACGCAGAGACGCAGAGACATTGAGACGCAGAGACTTTGAGATGCAGAGACTCTGAGATGCTGAGACGCAGAGACTTTGAGACGCAGAAACTCTGATACGCAGAGACTCTGAGACGCAGAGACTCTGAGACGCAGAGACGCAGGACTCTGAGACGCAGAGACGCAGAGACTCTGAGACGCAGACACTCTGAGACGCAGAGACGCAGAGACTCTGAGGCTCTGAGACGCAGAGACGCAGAGACTCTGAGATGCAGAGACTCTGAGACGCAGAGACTCTGAGACGCAGAGACTCTGAGGCTCTGAGACGCAGAGACGCAGACACTCTGAGATGCAGAGACACTGAGACGCAGAGACTCTGAGACGCAGAGACTCTGATACTCTGAGACGCAGAGACGCAGAGACTCTGAGACGCAGAGACGCAGAGACTCTGAGACGCAGAGACGCAGAGACTCTGAGACTCTGAGACGCAGAGACTCTGAGACGCAGAGACTCTGAGACGCAGAGACTCTGAGACGCAGAGACGCAGAGACTTTGAGACGCAGAGACTCTGAGACGCATAGACTCTGAGACGCAGAGACGCAGAGACGCAGAGACTCTGAGACTTTGAGACGCAGAGACTTTGAGACGCAGAGACTCTGAGACTCTGCGACCCAGAGACTCTGAGACGCAGAGACGCTGAGACGCAGAGACGCAGAGACGTTGAGACGCAGAGACTTTGAGACGCAGAGACTCGGAGACGCAGAGACGCAGAGACTTTGAGACGCAGAGACTTTGAGATGCAGAGACTCTGAGATGCTGAGACGCAGAGACTTTGAGACGCAGAGACTCTGATACGCAGAGACTCTGATACACAGAGACTCTGAGACGCAGAGACTCTGAGACGCAGAGACGTAGAGACGCAGAGACTCTGAGACGCAGAGACGCAGAGACTCTGAGACGCAGAGACTCTGAGACGCAGAGAATCAGAGACGCAGAGACTCTGAGACGCAGAGACTCTGAGACGCAGAGACGCAGAGACTCTGAGACGCAGAGACTCTGAGACTCTGAGACGCAGAGACGCAGAGACTCTGAGACGCAGAGACGCAGAGACTCTGAGACGCAGAGACTCTGAGACGCAGAGACGCAGAGACTCTGATACGCAAAGACTCTGAGACGCAGAGACTCTGAGACGCAGAGACTCTGAGACGCAGAGACGCAGAGACGCAGCGACGCAGAGACTCTGAGACGCAGAGACTCTGAGACGCAGAGACTCTGAGACGCAGAGACGCAGAGACGCAGAGACTCTGAGACGCAGAGACGCAGAGACTCTGAGACGCAGAGACGCAGAGACTCTGAGACGCAGAGACTCTGAGACTCTGAGACGCAGAGACGCAGAGACTCTGAGACGCAGAGACGCAGAGACTCTGAGACGCAGAGACGCAGAGACTCTGAGACGCAGAGACGCAGAGACTCTGAGACGCAGAGACTCTGAGACGCAGAGACGCAGAGACTCTGAGACGCAGAGACGCAGAGACTCTGAGACGCAGAGACTCTGAGACTCTGAGACGCAGAGACGCAGAGACTCTGAGACGCAGAGACTCTGAGACGCAGAGACGCAGAGACTCTGAGACGCAGAGACGCAGAGACTCTGAGACGCAGAGACTCTGAGACGCAGAGACGCAGAGACTCTGAGACGCAGAGACGCAGAGACTCTGAGACGCAGAGACTCTGAGACTCTGAGACGCAGAGACGCAGAGACTCTGAGACGCAGAGACTCTGAGACGCAGAGACGCAGAGACTCGGAGACGCAGAGACGCAGAGACTCTGAGACGCAGAGACTCTGAGACTCTGAGACGCAGAGACGCAGAGACTCTGAGACGCAGAGACGCAGAGACTCTGAGACGCAGAGACTCTGAGACGCAGAGACGCAGAGACGCAGCGACGCAGAGACTCTGAGACGCAGAGACTCTGAGACGCAGAGACTCTGAGACGCAGAGACGCAGAGACTCTGAGACTCTGAGACGCAGAGACTCTGAGTCGCAGAGACTCTGAGACACAGAGACGCAGAGACTCTGATACGCAAAGACTCTGAGACGCAGAGACTCTGAGACGCAGTGACTCTGAGACGCAGAGACGCAGAGACGCAGCGACGCAGAGACTCTGAGACGCAGAGACTCTGAGACGCAGAGACTCTGAGACGCAGAGACGCAGAGACTCTGAGACTCTGAGACGCAGAGACTCTGAGTCGCAGAGACTCTGAGACGCAGAGACGCAGAGACTCTGAGACGCAGAGACTCTGAGACGCAGAGACGCAGAGATGCAGAGACGCAGATACGCAGAGACGCAGAGACTCTGAGACGCAGAGACTCTGAGACGCAGAGACTTTGAGACGCAGAGACGCAGAGTCTCTGAGACGCAGAGACTCTGAGACTCTGAGACGCAGAGACTCTGAGACGCAAAGAATCTGAGACGCAGAGACGCAGAGACTCTGAGACTCTGAGACGCAGAGACGCAGAGACTTTGAGACGCAGAGACGCAGAGACTCTGAGACGCAGAGACTTTGAGATGCAGAGACACTGTGACGCAGAGACTCTGAGACACAGAGACGCAGAGACTCTGAGACGCAGAGACTCTGAGTCGCAGAGACTCTGAGACGCAGAGACTTTGAGATGCAGAGACTCTGAGACGCAGAGACTCTGAGATGCAGAGACTCTGAGACTCTGAGACGCAGAGACTCTGAGACGCAAAGACTCTGAGACGCAGAGACGCAGAGACTCTGAGACTCTGAGACGCAGAGACTCAGAGACGCAGAGACTTTGAGACTTTGAGACGCAGAGACGCAGAGACGCAGAGACTCTGAGAAGCAGAGACGCAGAGACTCTGAGACTCTGAGACGCAGAGAGTCTGAGACGCAGACACTTTGAGACGCAGAGACTCTGAGACGCAGAGACGCAGAGACACTGAGACTCTGAGACGCAGAGACTCTGAGACGCAGAGACTTTGAGACGCAGAGACGCAGAGACTCTGAGACGCAGAGACTCTGAGACGCAGAGACTCTGAGACGCAGAGACGCAGAGACTCTGAGACGCAGAGACTCTGAGACGCAGAGACGCAGAGACTCTGAGACGTAGAGACGCAGAGACTCTGAGACGCAAAGACTCTGAGACGCAGAGACGCAGAGACTCTGAGACTCTGAGACGCAGAGACTCTGAGACGCAGAGACGCAGAGACTCTGAGACGCAGCGACTCTGAGTCGCAGAGACTCTGAGACGCAGAGACTTTGAGATGCAGAGACTCTGAGACGCAGAGACTCTGAGACGCAGAGACGCAGAGATGCAGAGACGCAGATACGCAGAGACGCAGAGACTCTGAGACGCAGAGACTCTGAGACGCAGAGACTTTGAGACGCAGAGACGCAGAGTCTCTGAGACGCAGAGACTCTGAGACTCTGAGACGCAGAGACTCTGAGACGCTAAGACTCTGAGACGCAGAGACGCAGAGACTCTGAGACTCTGAGACGCAGAG
The DNA here is from genome assembly GCF_965287045.1 of Carcharhinus amblyrhynchos. Lineage (NCBI taxonomy): Eukaryota > Metazoa > Chordata > Chondrichthyes > Carcharhiniformes > Carcharhinidae > Carcharhinus > Carcharhinus amblyrhynchos. Next base: position 120,199 of record NW_027650120.1, read on the forward strand.
ACTCTGAGATGCAGAGACTTTGAGACTTTGAGACGCAGAGACGCAGAGACTCTGAGAAGCAGAGACGCAGAGACTCTGAGACTCTGAGACGCAGAGAGTCTGAGACGCAGACACTTTGAGACGCAGAGACTCTGAGACGCAGAGACACTGAGACTCTGAGACGCAGAGACTCTGAGACGCAGAGACTTTGAGACGCAGAGACGCAGAGACTCTGAGACGCAGAGACTCTGAGACGCAGAGACTCTGAGACGCAGAGACGCAGAGACTCTGAGACGTAGAGACGCAGAGACTCTGAGACGCAGAGACGCAGAGACGCAGAGACTCTGAGACGCTGAGACTCTGAGACGCAGAGACGCAGAGACTCTGAGACGCAGAGACGCAGAGACGCAGAGACTCTGAGACGCAGAGACTCTGAGACGCAGAGACTCTGAGACTCTGAGACTCTGAGACGCAGAGACTCTGAGACGCAGAGACTTTGAGACGCAGAGACGCAGAGTCTCTGAGACGCAGAGACTCTGAGACGCAGAGACTCTGAGACTCTGAGACTCTGAGACGCAGAGACTCTGAGACGCAGAGACTTTGAGACGCAGAGACGCAGAGTCTCTGAGACGCAGAGACTCTGAGACTCTGAGACGCAGAGACACTGAGACGCAAAGACCCTGAGACGCAGAGACGCAGAGACTCTGAGACTCTGAGACGCAGAGACTCTGAGACGCAGAGACTTTGAGACGCAGAGACGCAGAGACGCAGAGACTCTGAGACGCAGACACTCTGAGACGCAGAGACTCTGAGACTCTGAGACGCAGAGACGCAGAGACTCTGAGACGCACAGACGCAGAGACGCAGAGACTCTGAGACGCAGAGACTTTGAGACGCAGAGACGCAGAGTCTCTGAGACGCAGAGACTCTGAGACTCTGAGACGCAGAGACTCTGAGACGCAGAGACTCTGAGACGCAGAGTCTCTGAGACGCAGAGACTCTGAGACTCTGAGACGCAGAGACTCTGAGACGCAAAGACTCTGAGACGCAGAGACTCTGAGACGCAGAGACTCTGAGACGCAGAGACTTTGAGACTTTGAGACTTTGAGACGCAGAGACGCAGAGACTCTGAGACGCAGAGACTTTGAGACTTTGAGACTTTGAGACGCAGAGACGCAGACACTCTGAGACGCAGAGACTCTGAGACTCTGAGACGCAGAGACGCAGAGACTCTGAGACGCACAGACGCAGAGACGCAGAGACTCTGAGACGCAGAGACTTTGAGAGGCAGAGACGCAGAGTCTCTGAGACGCAGAGACTCTGAGACTCTGAGACGCAGAGACTCTGAGACGCAGAGACTCTAAGACGCAGAGACGCAGAGACTCTGAGACGCAGAGACGCAGAGACTCTGAGACGCAGAGACGGAGAGACTCTGAGACGCAGAGACGCTGAGACGCAGAGACGCAGAGACTCTGAGACGCAGAGACGCAGAGACTCTGAGACGCAGAGACTCTGAGACACAGAGACTCTGAGACACAGAGACTCTGAGACGCAGAGACGCAGAGACTCTGAGACGCAGAGACTCTGAGACGCAGAGACGCAGAGACTCTGAGACGCAGAGACTCTGAGACGCAGAGACGCAGAGACGCAGAGACTCTGAGACGCAGAGACGCAGAGACTCTGAGACGCAGAGACTCTGAGACGCAGAGACTCTGAGACGCAGAGACTCTGAGACGCAGAGACGCAGACACTCTGTGACGCAAAGACGCAGAGACTCTGTGACGCAGAGACGCAGAGACTATGAGAGGCAGAGACTCTGAGACGCAGAGACTCTGAGGCGCAGGGACGCAGAGACTCTGAGACGCAGAGACTCTCAGACGCAGAGACTCTGAGACGCAGAGACTCTGAGACGCAGAGACACAGAGACGCAGAGACTCTGAGACGCAGAGACGCAGAGACGCAGAGACTCTGAGACGCAGAGACTCTGAGACGCAGAGACTCTGAGACGCAGAGACGCAGAGACTCTGAGACGCTGAGACTCTGAGACGCAGAGACTCTGAGATGCAGAGACGCAGAGACTCTGAGACGCAGAGACTCTGAGACGCAGAGACTTTGAGATGCAGAGACACTGAGACGCAGAGACTCTGAGACACAGAGACGCAGAGACTCTGAGACGCAGAGACTCTGAGTCGCAGAGACTCTGAGACGCAGAGACTTTGAGATGCAGAGACTCTGAGACGCAGAGACTCTGAGACGCAGAGACGCAGAGATGCAGAGATGCAGAGACGCAGATACGCAGAGACGCAGAGACTCTGAGACGCAGAGACTCTGAGACGCAGAGACTTTGAGACGCAGAGACGCAGAGTCTCTGAGACGCAGAGACTCTGAGACTCTGAGACGCAGAGACTCTGAGACGCAAAGACTCTGAGACGCAGAGACGCAGAGACTCTGAGACTCTGAGACGCAGAGACTCTGAGACGCAGAGACTTTGAGACTTTGAGACGCAGAGACTTTGAGACGCAGAGACTTTGAGATGCAGAGACACTGAGACGCAGAGACTCTGAGACACAGAGACGCAGAGACTCTGAGACGCAGCGACTCTGAGTCGCAGAGACTCTGAGACGCAGAGACTTTGAGATGCAGAGACTCTGAGACGCAGAGACTCTGAGACGCAGAGACGCAGAGATGCAGAGACGCAGATACGCAGAGACGCAGAGACTCTGAGACGCAGAGACTCTGAGACGCAGAGACTTTGAGACGCAGAGACGCAGAGTCTCTGAGACGCAGAGACTCTGAGACTCTGAGACGCAGAGACTCTGAGACGCTAAGACTCTGAGACGCAGAGACGCAGAGACTCTGAGACTCTGAGACGCAGAGACTCTGAGATGCAGAGACTTTGAGACTTTGAGACGCAGAGACGCAGAGACTCTGAGAAGCAGAGACGCAGAGACTCTGAGACTCTGAGACGCAGAGAGTCTGAGACGCAGACACTTTGAGACGCAGAGACTCTGAGACGCAGAGACGCAGAGACACTGAGACTCTGAGACGCAGAGACTCTGAGACGCAGAGACTTTGAGACGCAGAGACGCAGAGACTCTGAGACGCAGAGACTCTGAGACGCAGAGACTCTGAGACGCAGAGACGCAGAGACTCTGAGACGTAGAGACGCAGAGACTCTGAGACGCAGAGACGCAGAGACGCAGAGACTCTGAGACGCTGAGACTCTGAGACGCAGAGACGCAGAGACTCTGAGACGCAGAGACGCAGAGACTCTGAGACGCAGAGACTCTGAGACTCTGAGACTCTGAGACGCAGAGACTCTGAGACGCAGAGACTTTGAGACGCAGAGACGCAGAGTCTCTGAGACGCAGAGACTCTGAGACTCTGAGACGCAGAGACACTGAGACGCAAAGACCCTGAGACGCAGAGACACAGAGACTCTGAGACTCTGAGACGCAGAGACTCTGAGACGCAGAGACTTTGAGACGCAGAGACGCAGAGACGCAGAGACTCTGAGACGCAGACACTCTGAGACGCAGAGACTCTGAGACTCTGAGACGCAGAGACGCAGAGACTCTGAGACGCACAGACGCAGAGACGCAGAGACTCTGAGACGCAGAGACTTTGAGACGCAGAGACGCAGAGTCTCTGAGACGCAGAGACTCTGAGACTCTGAGACGCAGAGACTCTGAGACGCAGAGACTCTGAGACGCAGAGACGCAGAGACGCAGAGTCTCTGAGACGCAGAGACTCTGAGACTCTGAGACGCAGAGACTCTGAGACGCAAAGACTCTGAGACGCAGAGACTCTGAGACTCTGAGACGCAGAGACTCTGAGACGCAGAGACTTTGAGACTTTGAGACTTTGAGACGCAGAGACGCAGAGACTCTGAGACGCAGACACTCTGAGACGCAGAGACTCTGAGACTCTGAGACGCAGAGACGCAGAGACTCTGAGACGCACAGACGCAGAGACGCAGAGACTCTGAGACGCAGAGACTTTGAGAGGCAGAGACGCAGAGTCTCTGAGACGCAGAGACTCTGAGACTCTGAGACGCAGAGACTCTGAGACGCAGAGACTCTAAGACGCAGAGACGCAGAGACTCTGAGACGCAGAGACGCAGAGACTCTGAGACGCAGAGACGGAGAGACTCTGAGACGCAGAGACGCTGAGACGCAGAGACGCAGAGACTCTGAGACGCAGAGACGCAGAGACACTGAGACGCAGAGACTCTGAGACACAGAGACTCTGAGACACAAAGACTCTGAGACGCAGAGACGCAGAGAATCTGAGACGCAGAGACTCTGAGACGCAGAGACGCAGAGACTCTGAGACGCAGAGACTCTGAGACGCAGAGACGCAGAGACGCAGAGACTCTGAGACGCAGAGACGCAGAGACGCAGAGACGCAGAGACTCTGAGACGCAGAGACTCTGAGGCGCAGAGACTTTGAGATGCAGAGACACTGAGACGCAGAGACTCTGAGACACAGAGACGCAGAGACTCTGAGACGCAGAGACTCTGAGTCGCAGAGACTCTGAGACGCAGAGACTCTGAGATGCAGAGACTCTGAGACGCAGAGACTCTGAGACGCAGAGACGCAGAGATGCAGAGACGCAGATACGCAGAGACGCAGAGACTCTGAGACGCAGAGACTTTGAGACGCAGAGACTCTGAGACGCAGAGACGCAGAGACTCTGAGACGCAGAGACTCTGAGACGCAGAGACTCTGAGACGCAGAGACCCTGAGACGCAGAGATGCAGAGACTCTGAGACGCAGAGACTCTGAGACGCAGAGGCTCTGAGACGCAGAGACGCAGAGACTCTGAGACGCAGAGACTCTGAAGCGCAGAGACGCAGAGACTCTGAGACGCAGAGACGCAGAGACACTGAGACGCAGAGACGCAGAGACTCTGAGACGCAGATACGCAGAGACTCTGAGACGCAGAGACGCAGAGACTCTGAGACGCAGAGACGCAGAGACTCTGAGACGCAGAGACTCTGAGACTCTGAGACGCGGAGACGCAGAGACTCTGAGACGCAGAGACTCTGAGACGCAGAGCCGCAGAGACTCTCAGACGCAGAGACTCTGAGACGCAGAGACTCTGAGATGCAGAGACGCAGAGACTCTGAGACGCAGAGACTCTGAGACGCAGAGACTCTGAGACGCAGAGACTTTGAGATGCAGAGACACTGAGACGCAGAGACTCTGAGACACAGAGACGCAGAGACTCTGAGACGCAGAGACTCTGAGTCGCAGAGACTCTGAGACGCAGAGACTTTGAGATGCAGAGACTCTGAGACGCAGAGACTCTGAGACGCAGAGACGCAGAGATGCAGAGATGCAGAGACGCAGATACGCAGAGACTCTGAGACGCAGAGACTCTGAGACGCAGAGACTTTGAGACGCAGAGACGCAGAGACTCTGAGACTCTGAGACGCAGAGACTCTGAGACGCAAAGACTCTGAGACGCAGAGACGCAGAGACTCTGAGACTCTGAGACGCAGAGACTCTGAGACGCAGAGACTTTGAGACTTTGAGACGCAGAGACGCAGAGACTCTGAGACGCAGAGACTTTGAGATGCAGAGACACTGAGACGCAGAGACTCTGAGACACAGAGACGCAGAGACTCTGAGACGTAGCGACTCTGAGTCGCAGAGACTCTGAGACGCAGAGACTTTGAGATGCAGAGACTCTGAGACGCAGAGACTCTGAGACGCAGAGATGCAGAGATGCAGAGACGCAGATACGCAGAGACGCAGAGACTCTGAGACGCAGAGACTCTGAGACGCAGAGACTTTGAGACGCAGAGACGCAGAGTCTCTGAGACGCAGAGACTCTGAGACTCTGAGACGCAGAGACTCTGAGACGCTAAGACTCTGAGACGCAGAGACGCAGAGACTCTGAGACTCTGAGACGCAGAGACTCTGAGATGCAGAGACTTTGAGACTTTGAGACGCAGAGACGCAGAGACTCTGAGAAGCAGAGACGCAGAGACTCTGAGACTCTGAGACGCAGAGAGTCTGAGACGCAGACACTTTGAGACGCAGAGACTCTGAGACGCAGAGACGCAGAGACACTGAGACTCTGAGACGCAGAGACTCTGAGACGCAGAGACTTTGAGACGCAGAGACGCAGAGTCTCTGAGACGCAGAGACTCTGAGACTCTGAGACGCAGAGACACTGAGACGCAAAGACCCTGAGACGCAGAGACGCAGAGACTCTGAGACTCTGAGACGCAGAGACTCTGAGACGCAGAGACTTTGAGACGCAGAGACGCAGAGACTCTGAGACGCAGACACTCTGAGACGCAGAGACTCTGAGACTCTGAGACGCAGAGACGCAGAGACTCTGAGACGCAGAGACTTTGAGACGCAGAGACTCTGAGACGCAGAGACTTTGAGACGCAGAGACGCAGAGTCTCTGAGACGCAGAGACTCTGAGACTCTGAGACGCAGAGACTCTGAGACGCAGAGACTCTGAGACGCAGAGACGCAGAGACGCAGAGTCTCTGAGACGCAGAGACTCTGAGACTCTGAGACGCAGAGACTCTGAGACGCAAAGACTCTGAGACGCAGAGACGCAGAGACTCTGAGACTCTGAGACGCAGAGACTCTGAGACGCAGAGACTTTGAGACTTTGAGACGCAGAGACGCAGAGACTCTGAGACGCAGAGACTTTGAGATGCAGAGACACTGAGACGCAGAGACTCTGAGACACAGAGACGCAGAGACTCTGAGACGTAGCGACTCTGAGTCGCAGAGACTCTGAGACGCAGAGACTTTGAGATGCAGAGACTCTGAGACGCAGAGACGCAGAGATGCAGAGACGCAGATACGCAGAGACGCAGAGACTCTGAGACGCAGAGACTCTGAGACGCAGAGACTTTGAGACGCAGAGACGCAGAGTCTCTGAGACGCAGAGACTCTGAGACTCTGAGACGCAGAGACTCTGAGACGCTAAGACTCTGAGACGCAGAGACGCAGAGACTCTGAGACTCTGAGACGCAGAGACTCTGAGATGCAGAGACTTTGAGACTTTGAGACGCAGAGACGCAGAGACTCTGAGAAGCAGAGACGCAGAGACTCTGAGACTCTGAGACGCAGAGAGTCTGAGACGCAGACACTTTGAGACGCAGAGACTCTGAGACGCAGAGACGCAGAGACACTGAGACTCTGAGACGCAGAGACTCTGAGACGCAGAGACTTTGAGACGCAGAGACGCAGAGTCTCTGAGACGCAGAGACTCTGAGACTCTGAGACGCAGAGACACTGAGACGCAAAGACCCTGAGACGCAGAGACGCAGAGACTCTGAGACTCTGAGACGCAGAGACTCTGAGACGCAGAGACTTTGAGACGCAGAGACGCAGAGACTCTGAGACGCAGACACTCTGAGACGCAGAGACTCTGAGACTCTGAGACGCAGAGACGCAGAGACTCTGAGACGCAGAGACTTTGAGACGCAGAGACTCTGAGACGCAGAGACTTTGAGACGCAGAGACGCAGAGTCTCTGAGACGCAGAGACTCTGAGACTCTGAGACGCAGAGACTCTGAGACGCAGAGACTCTGAGACGCAGAGACGCAGAGACGCAGAGTCTCTGAGACGCAGAGACTCTGAGACTCTGAGACGCAGAGACTCTGAGACGCAAAGACTCTGAGACGCAGAGACTCTGAGACTCTGAGACGCAGAGACTCTGAGACGCAGAGACTTTGAGACTTTGAGACGCAGAGACGCAGAGACGCAGAGACGCAGAGACTCTGAGACGCAGACACTCTGAGACGCAGAGACTCTGAGACTCTGAGACGCAGAGACGCAGAGACTCTGAGACGCACAGACGCAGAGACGCAGAGACTCTGAGACGCAGAGACTTTGAGAGGCAGAGACGCAGAGTCTCTGAGACGCAGAGACTCTGAGACTCTGAGACGCAGAGACTCTGAGACGCAGAGACTCTAAGACGCAGAGACGCAGAGACTCTGAGACGCAGAGACGCAGAGACTCTGAGACGCAGAGACGGAGAGACTCTGAGACGCAGAGACGCTGAGACGCAGAGACGCAGAGACTCTGAGACGCAGAGACGCAGAGACTCTGAGACGCAGAGACTCTGAGACACAGAGACTCTGAGACACAGAGACTCTGAGACGCAGAGACGCAGAGACTCTGAGACGCAGAGACTCTGAGACGCAGAGACGCAGAGACTCTGAGACGCAGAGACTCTGAGACGCAGAGACGCAGAGACTCTGAGACGCAGAGACGCAGAGACGCAGAGACGCAGAGACTCTGAGACGCAGAGACGCAGAGACTCTGAGACGCAGAGACTCTGAGACGCAGAGACTCTGAGACGCAGAGACTCTGAGACGCAGAGACGCAGACACTCTGTGACGCAGAGACGCAGAGACTCTGTGACGCAGAGACGCAGAGACTCTGAGAGGCAGAGACTCTGAGACGCAGAGACTCTGAGGCGCAGGGACGCAGAGACTCTGAGACGCAGAGACTCTGAGACGCAGAGACTCTGAGACGCAGAGACTTTGAGATGCAGAGACACTGAGACGCAGAGACTCTGAGACACAGAGACGCAGAGACTCTGAGACGCAGAGACTCTGAGTCGCAGAGACTCTGAGACGCAGAGACTCTGAGATGCAGAGACTCTGAGACGCAGAGACTCTGAGACGCAGAGACGCAGAGATGCAGAGACGCAGATACGCAGAGACGCAGAGACTCTGAGACGCAGAGACTTTGAGAGGCAGAGACTCTGAGACGCAGAGACGCAGAGACTCTGAGACGCAGAGACTCTGAGACGCAGAGACTCTGAGACGCAGAGACCCTGAGACGCAGAGATGCAGAGACTCTGAGACGCAGAGACTCTGAGACGCAGAGGCTCTGAGACGCAGAGACGCAGAGACTCTGAGACGCAGAGACTCTGAAGCGCAGAGACGCAGAGACTCTGAGACGCAGAGACGCAGAGACTCTGAGACGCAGAGACTCTGAGACTCTGAGACGCGGAGACGCAGAGACTCTGAGACGCAGAGACTCTGAGACGCAGAGACGCAGAGACTCTCAGACGCAGAGACTCTGAGACGCAGAGACTCTGAGATACAGAGACGCAGAGACTCTGAGACGCAGAGACTCTGAGACGCAGAGACTCTGAGACGCAGAGACTTTGAGATGCTGAGACACTGAGACGCAGAGACTCTGAGACACAGAGACGCAGAGACTCTGAGACGCAGAGACTCTGAGTCGCAGAGACTCTGAGACGCAGAGACTTTGAGATGCAGAGACTCTGAGACGCAGAGACTCTGAGACGCAGAGACGCAGAGATGCAGAGATGCAGAGACGCAGATACGCAGAGACGCAGAGACTCTGAGACGCAGAGACTCTGAGACGCAGAGACTTTGAGACGCAGAGACGCAGAGTCTCTGAGACGCAGAGACTCTGAGACTCTGAGACGCAGAGACTCTGAGACGCAAAGACTCTGAGACGCAGAGACGCAGAGATTCTGAGACTCTGAGACGCAGAGACTCTGAGACGCAGAGACTTTGAGACTTTGAGACGCAGAGACGCAGAGACTCTGAGACGCAGAGACTTTGAGATGCAGAGACACTGAGACGCAGAGACTCTGAGACACAGAGACGCAGAGACTCTGAGACGTAGCGACTCTGAGTCGCAGAGACTCTGAGACGCAGAGACTTTGAGATGCAGAGACTCTGAGACGCAGAGACTCTGAGACGCAGAGACGCAGAGATGCAGAGACGCAGATACGCAGAGACGCAGAGACTCTGAGACGCAGAGACTCTGAGACGCAGAGACTTTGAGACGCAGAGAAGCAGAGTCTCTGAGACGCAGAGACTCTGAGACTCTGAGACGCAGAGACTCTGAGACGCTAAGACTCTGAGACGCAGAGACGCAGAGACTCTGAGACTCTGAGACGCAGAGACTCTGAGATGCAGAGACTTTGAGACTTTGAGACGCAGAGACGCAGAGACTCTGAGAAGCAGAGACGCAGAGACTCTGAGACTCTGAGACGCAGAGAGTCTGAGACGCAGACACTTTGAGACGCAGAGACTCTGAGACGCAGAGACGCAGAGACACTGAGACTCTGAGACGCAGAGACTCTGAGACGCAGAGACTTTGAGACGCAGAGACGCAGAGACTCTGAGACGCAGAGACTCTGAGACGCTGAGACTCTGAGACGCAGAGACGCAGAGACTCTGAGACGCAGAGACGCAGAGACTCTGAGACGCAGAGACTCTGAGACGCAGAGACTCTGAGACTCTGAGACTCTGAGACGCAGAGACTCTGAGACGCAGAGACTTTGAGACGCAGAGACGCAGAGTCTCTGAGACGCAGAGACTCTGAGACTCTGAGACGCAGAGACACTGAGACGCAAAGACCCTGAGACGCAGAGACGCAGAGACTCTGAGACTCTGAGACGCAGAGACTCTGAGACGCAGAGACTTTGAGACGCAGAGACGCAGAGACGCAGAGACTCTGAGACGCAGACACTCTGAGACGCAGAGACTCTGAGACTCTGAGACGCAGAGACGCAGAGACTCTGAGACGCACAGACGCAGAGACGCAGAGACTCTGAGACGCAGAGACATTGAGACGCAGAGACGCAGAGTCTCTGAGACGCAGAGACTCTGAGACTCTGAGACGCAGAGACTCTGAGACGCAGAGACTCTGAGACGCAGAGACTCTGAGACGCAGAGACGCAGAGTCTCTGAGACGCAGAGACTCTGAGACTCTGAGACGCAGAGACTCTGAGACGCAGAGACGCAGACACTCTGTGACGCAGAGACGCAGAGACTCTGTGACGCAGAGACGCAGAGACTCTGAGAGGCAGAGACTCTGAGACGCAGAGACTCTGAGGCGCAGGGACGCAGAGACTCTGAGACGCAGAGACTCTGAGACGCAGAGACTCTGAGACGCAGAGACTTTGAGATGCAGAGACACTGAGACGCAGAGACTCTGAGACACAGAGACGCAGAGACTCTGAGACGCAGAGACTCTGAGTCGCAGAGACTCTGAGACGCAGAGACTCTGAGATGCAGAGACTCTGAGACGCAGAGACTCTGAGACGCAGAGACGCAGAGATGCAGAGACGCAGATACGCAGAGACGCAGAGACTCTGAGACGCAGAGACTTTGAGAGGCAGAGACTCTGAGACGCAGAGACGCAGAGACTCTGAGACGCAGAGACTCTGAGACGCAGAGACTCTGAGACGCAGAGACCCTGAGACGCAGAGATGCAGAGACTCTGAGACGCAGAGACTCTGAGACGCAGAGGCTCTGAGACGCAGAGACGCAGAGACTCTGAGACGCAGAGACTCTGAAGCGCAGAGACGCAGAGACTCTGAGACGCAGAGACGCAGAGACTCTGAGACGCAGAGACTCTGAGACTCTGAGACGCGGAGACGCAGAGACTCTGAGACGCAGAGACTCTGAGACGCAGAGACGCAGAGACTCTCAGACGCAGAGACTCTGAGACGCAGAGACTCTGAGATACAGAGACGCAGAGACTCTGAGACGCAGAGACTCTGAGACGCAGAGACTCTGAGACGCAGAGACTTTGAGATGCAGAGACACTGAGACGCAGAGACTCTGAGACACAGAGACGCAGAGACTCTGAGACGCAGAGACTCTGAGTCGCAGAGACTCTGAGACGCAGAGACTTTGAGATGCAGAGACTCTGAGACGCAGAGACTCTGAGACGCAGAGACGCAGAGATGCAGAGATGCAGAGACGCAGATACGCAGAGACGCAGAGACTCTGAGACGCAGAGACTCTGAGACGCAGAGACTTTGAGACGCAGAGACGCAGAGTCTCTGAGACGCAGAGACTCTGAGACTCTGAGACGCAGAGACACTGAGACGCAAAGACCCTGAGACGCAGAGACGCAGAGACTCTGAGACTCTGAGACGCAGAGACTCTGAGACGCAGAGACTTTGAGACGCAGAGACGCGGAGACGCAGAGACTCTGAGACGCACAGACGCAGAGACGCAGAGACTCTGAGACGCAGAGACATTGAGACGCAGAGACGCAGAGTCTCTGAGACGCAGAGACTCTGAGACTCTGAGACGCAGAGACTCTGAGACGCAGAGACTCTGAGACGCAGAGACTCTGAGACGCAGAGACGCAGAGTCTCTGAGACGCAGAGACTCTGAGACTCTGAGACGCAGAGACTCTGAGACGCAAAGACTCTCAGACGCAGAGACTCTGAGACTCTGAGACGCAGAGACTCTGAGACGCAGAGACTGTGAGACTTTGAGACTTTGAGATGCAGAGACGCAGAGACTCTGAGACGCAGACACTCTGAGACGCAGAGACTCTGAGACTCTGAGACGCAGAGACGCAGAGACTCTGAGACGCACAGACGCAGAGACGCAGAGACTCTGAGACGCAGAGACTTTGAGACGCAGAGACGCAGAGTCTCTGAGACGCAGAGACTCTGAGACTCTGAGACGCAGAGACTCTGAGACGCAGAGACTCTAAGACGCAGAGACGCAGAGACTCTGAGACGCAGAGACGCAGAGACTCTGAGACGCAGAGACGGAGAGACTCTGAGACGCAGAGACGCTGAGACGCAGAGACGCAGAGACTCTGAGACGCAGAGACGCAGAGACTCTGAGACGCAGAGACTCTGAGACACAGAGACTCTGAGACACAGAGACTCTGAGACGCAGAGACGCAGAGACTCTGAGACGCAGAGACTCTGAGACGCAGAGACGCAGAGACTCTGAGACGCAGAGACTCTGAGACGCAGAGACGCAGAGACTCTGAGACGCAGAGACGCAGAGACGCAGAGACTCTGAGACGCAGAGACGCAGAGACTCTGAGACGCAGAGACTCTGAGACGCAGAGACGCAGAGACGCAGAGACTCTGAGACGCAGAGAGTCTGAGACGCAGAGACTCTGAGACGCAGAGACGCAGAGACGCAGAGACTCTGAGACGCAGAGACGCAGAGACTCTGAGACGCAGAGACTCTGAGACGCAGAGACTCTGAGACGCAGAGACGCAGACACTCTGTGACGCAGAGACGCAGAGACTCTGTGACGCAGAGACGCAGAGACTCTGAGAGGCAGAGACTCTGAGACGCAGAGACTCTGAGGCGCAGGGACGCAGAGACTCTGAGACGCAGAGACTCTGAGACGCAGAGACTCTGAGACGCAGAGACTTTGAGATGCAGAGACACTGAGACGCAGAGACTCTGAGACACAGAGACGCAGAGACTCTGAGACGCAGAGACTCTGAGTCGCAGAGACTCTGAGACGCAGAGACTTTGAGATGCAGAGACTCTGAGACGCAGAGACTCTGAGACGCAGAGACGCAGAGATGCAGAGACGCAGATACGCAGAGACGCAGAGACTCTGAGACGCAGAGACTTTGAGACGCAGAGACTCTGAGACGCAGAGACGCAGAGACTCTGAGACGCAGAGACTCTGAGACGCAGAGACTCTGAGACGCAGAGACCCTGAGACGCAGAGATGCAGAGACTCTGAGACGCAGAGACTCTGAGACGCAGAGGCTCTGAGACGCAGAGACGCAGAGACTCTGAGACGCAGAGACTCTGAAGCGCAGAGATGCAGAGACTCTGAGACGCAGAGACGCAGAGACACTGAGACGCAGAGACGCAGAGACTCTGAGACGCAGATACGCAGAGACTCTGAGACGCAGAGACGCAGAGACTCTGAGACGCAGAGACGCAGAGACTCTGAGACGCAGAGACTCTGAGACTCTGAGACGCGGAGACGCAGAGACTCTGCGACGCAGAGACTCTGAGACGCAGAGACGCAGAGACTCTGAGACGCAGAGACTCTGAGACTCTGAGACGCGGAGACGCAGAGACTCTGCGACGCAGAGACTCTGAGACGCAGAGACGCAGAGACTCTCAGACGCAGAGACTCTGAGACGCAGAGACGCAGAGACGCACAGACTCTGAGACGCAGAGACGCAGAGACTCAGAGACGCTGAGAGGCTGAGACGCAGAGACGCAGAGACGCTGAGACGCAGAGACGCAGAGACGCAGAGACTCTGAGACGCAGAGACGCAGAGACGCAGAGACTCTGAGACGCAGAGACGCAGAGACTCTGAGACGCAGAGACGCAGAGACACTGAGACGCAGAGACGCAGAGACTCTGAGACGCAGATACGCAGAGACTCTGAGACGCAGAGACGCAGAGACTCTGAGACGCAGAGACTCTGAGACTCTGAGACGCAGAGACTCTGAGACGCAGAGACGCAGAAACTCTGAGACGCAGAGACGCAGAGACTCTGAGACGCAGAGACTCTGAGACGCAGAGACGCAGAGACTCTGAGATGCAGAGACGCAGAGACTCAGAGACGCTGAGACGCTGAGACGCAGAGACGCTGAGACGCAGAGACGCAGAGACTCTGAGACGCAGAGACGCAGAGACTCTGAGATGCAGAGACGCAGAGACTCTGAGACGCAGAGACGCTGAGACGCAGAGACGCAGAGACGCAGAGACTCTGAGACGCAGAGACGCAGAGACTCTGAGACGCAGAGACTCTGAGACACAGAGACTCTGAGACACAGAGACTCTAAGACGCAGAGACGCAGAGGCGCAGAGACTCTGAGACGCAGAGACGCAGAGACTCTGAGACGCAGAGACGCAGAGACTCTGAGACGCAGAGACGCAGAGACTCTGAGACGCAGAGACGCAGAGACTCTGAGACGCAGAGACGCAGAGACTCTGAGACGCAGAGACTCTGAGACGCAGAGACTCTGAGACGCAGAGACGCAGACACTCTGTGACACAGAGACGCAGAGACTCTGTGACGCAGAGACGCAGAGACTCTGAGACGCAGAGACTCTGAGACGCAGAGACTCTGAGACGCAGAGACGCAGAGACTCTGAGACGCAGAGACGCAGAGACTCTGAGACGCAGAGACTCTGAGACTCTGAGACGCAGAGACTCTGAGACGCAGAGACTCTGAGACGCTGAGACTCTGAGACGCAGAGACGCAGAATCTCTGAGACGCAGAGACTCTGAGACACACTGACGCAGAGACGCAGAGACTCTGAGACGCAGAGACTCTGAGACGCAGAGACTCTGAGACGCAGAGACGCAGAGACTCTGAGACGCAGAGACTCTGAGACGCAGACACTTTGAGACGCAGAGAGGCAGAGACGCTGAGACGCAGAGACTCTGAGACGCAGAGACGCTGAGACGCAGAGACGCAGAGACGCTGAGACGCTGAGACGCAGAGTCGCAGAGACGCAGAGACGCAGAGACTTTGAGACGCAGAGACTTTGAGACGCAGAGACTCTGAGACGCAGAGACGCAGAGACTCTGAGACGCAGAGACTCTGAGACGCAGAGACTCTGAGACGCTGAGACGCAGAGACTCTGAGACGCAGAGACTCTGAGACGCAGAGACTCTGAGACGCAGAGACGCAGAGAATTTGAGACGCAGAGAATTTGAGACGCAGAGACTTTGAGACGCAGAGACTTTGAGACGCAGAGACGCAGAGACTCTGAGACGCAGAGACGCAGAAACTCTGAGACGCAGAGACGCAGAGACTCTGAGACGCAGAGACTCTGAGACGCAGAGACGCAGAGACTCTGAGATGCAGAGACGCAGAGACTCAGAGACGCTGAGACGCTGAGACGCAGAGACGCTGAGACGCAGAGACGCAGAGACTCTGAGACGCAGAGACGCAGAGACTCTGAGATGCAGAGACGCAGAGACTCTGAGACGCAGAGACGCTGAGACGCAGAGACGCAGAGACGCAGAGACTCTGAGACGCAGAGACGCAGAGACTCTGAGACGCAGAGACTCTGAGACACAGAGACTCTGAGACACAGAGACTCTAAGACGCAGAGACGCAGAGACGCAGAGACTCTGAGACGCAGAGACGCAGAGACTCTGAGACGCAGAGACGCAGAGACTCTGAGACGCAGAGACGCAGAGACTCTGAGACGCAGAGACGCAGAGACTCTGAGACGCAGAGACGCAGAGACTCTGAGACGCAGAGACTCTGAGACGCAGAGACTCTGAGACGCAGAGACGCAGACACTCTGTGACACAGAGACGCAGAGACTCTGTGACGCAGAGACGCAGAGACTCTGAGACGCAGAGACTCTGAGACGCAGAGACTCTGAGACGCAGAGACGCAGAGACTCTGAGACGCAGAGACGCAGAGACTCTGAGACGCAGAGACTCTGAGACTCTGAGACGCAGAGACTCTGAGACGCAGAGACGCAGAGACTCTGAGACGCTGAGACTCTGAGACGCAGAGACGCAGAATCTCTGAGACGCAGAGACTCTGAGACACACTGACGCAGAGACGCAGAGACTCTGAGACGCAGAGACTCTGAGACGCAGAGACTCTGAGACGCAGAGACGCAGAGACTCTGAGACGCAGAGACTCTGAGACGCAGACACTTTGAGACGCAGAGAGGCAGAGACGCTGAGACGCAGAGACTCTGAGACGCAGAGACGCTGAGACGCAGAGACGCAGAGACGCTGAGACGCTGAGACGCAGAGTCGCAGAGACGCAGAGACGCAGAGACTTTGAGACGCAGAGACTTTGAGACGCAGAGACTCTGAGACGCAGAGACGCAGAGACTCTGAGACGCAGAGACTCTGAGACGCAGAGACTCTGAGACGCTGAGACGCAGAGACTCTGAGACGCAGAGACTCTGAGACGCAGAGACTCTGAGACGCAGAGACTTTGAGACTTTGAGACGCAGAGACGCAGAGACGCAGAGACTCTGAGACGCAGACACTCTGAGACGCAGAGACTCTGAGACTCTGAGACGCAGAGACGCAGAGACTCTGAGACGCACAGACGCAGAGACGCAGAGACTCTGAGACGCAGAGACTTTGAGAGGCAGAGACGCAGAGTCTCTGAGACGCAGAGACTCTGAGACTCTGAGACGCAGAGACTCTGAGACGCAGAGACTCTAAGACGCAGAGACGCAGAGACTCTGAGACGCAGAGACGCAGAGACTCTGAGACGCAGAGACGGAGAGACTCTGAGACGCAGAGACGCTGAGACGCAGAGACGCAGAGACTCTGAGACGCAGAGACGCAGAGACTCTGAGACGCAGAGACTCTGAGACACAGAGACTCTGAGACACAGAGACTCTGAGACGCAGAGACGCAGAGACTCTGAGACGCAGAGACTCTGAGACGCAGAGACGCAGAGACTCTGAGACGCAGAGACTCTGAGACGCAGAGACGCAGAGACTCTGAGACGCAGAGACGCAGAGACGCAGAGACGCAGAGACTCTGAGACGCAGAGACGCAGAGACTCTGAGACGCAGAGACTCTGAGACGCAGAGACTCTGAGACGCAGAGACTCTGAGACGCAGAGACGCAGACACTCTGTGACGCAGAGACGCAGAGACTCTGTGACGCAGAGACGCAGAGACTCTGAGAGGCAGAGACTCTGAGACGCAGAGACTCTGAGGCGCAGGGACGCAGAGACTCTGAGACGCAGAGACTCTGAGACGCAGAGACTCTGAGACGCAGAGACTTTGAGATGCAGAGACACTGAGACGCAGAGACTCTGAGACACAGAGACGCAGAGACTCTGAGACGCAGAGACTCTGAGTCGCAGAGACTCTGAGACGCAGAGACTCTGAGATGCAGAGACTCTGAGACGCAGAGACCCTGAGACGCAGAGATGCAGAGACTCTGAGACGCAGAGACTCTGAGACGCAGAGGCTCTGAGACGCAGAGACGCAGAGACTCTGAGACGCAGAGACTCTGAAGCGCAGAGACGCAGAGACTCTGAGACGCAGAGACGCAGAGACTCTGAGACGCAGAGACTCTGAGACTCTGAGACGCGGAAACGCAGAGACTCTGAGACGCAGAGACTCTGAGACGCAGAGACGCAGAGACTCTCAGACGCAGAGACTCTGAGACGCAGAGACTCTGAGATACAGAGACGCAGAGACTCTGAGACGCAGAGACTCTGAGACGCAGAGACTCTGAGACGCAGAGACTTTGAGATGCTGAGACACTGAGACGCAGAGACTCTGAGACACAGAGACGCAGAGACTCTGAGACGCAGAGACTCTGAGTCGCAGAGACTCTGAGACGCAGAGACTTTGAGATGCAGAGACTCTGAGACGCAGAGACTCTGAGACGCAGAGACGCAGAGATGCAGAGATGCAGAGACGCAGATACGCAGAGACGCAGAGACTCTGAGACGCAGAGACTCTGAGACGCAGAGACTTTGAGACGCAGAGACGCAGAGTCTCTGAGACGCAGAGACTCTGAGACTCTGAGACGCAGAGACTCTGAGACGCAAAGACTCTGAGACGCAGAGACGCAGAGATTCTGAGACTCTGAGACGCAGAGACTCTGAGACGCAGAGACTTTGAGACTTTGAGACGCAGAGACGCAGAGACTCTGAGACGCAGAGACTTTGAGATGCAGAGACACTGAGACGCAGAGACTCTGAGACACAGAGACGCAGAGACTCTGAGACGTAGCGACTCTGAGTCGCAGAGACTCTGAGACGCAGAGACTTTGAGATGCAGAGACTCTGAGACGCAGAGACTCTGAGACGCAGAGACGCAGAGATGCAGAGACGCAGATACGCAGAGACGCAGAGACTCTGAGACGCAGAGACTCTGAGACGCAGAGACTTTGAGACGCAGAGAAGCAGAGTCTCTGAGACGCAGAGACTCTGAGACTCTGAGACGCAGAGACTCTGAGACGCTAAGACTCTGAGACGCAGAGACGCAGAGACTCTGAGACTCTGAGACGCAGAGACTCTGAGATGCAGAGACTTTGAGACTTTGAGACGCAGAGACGCAGAGACTCTGAGAAGCAGAGACGCAGAGACTCTGAGACTCTGAGACGCAGAGAGTCTGAGACGCAGACACTTTGAGACGCAGAGACTCTGAGACGCAGAGACGCAGAGACACTGAGACTCTGAGACGCAGAGACTCTGAGACGCAGAGACTTTGAGACGCAGAGACGCAGAGACTCTGAGACGCAGAGACTCTGAGACGCTGAGACTCTGAGACGCAGAGACGCAGAGACTCTGAGACGCAGAGACGCAGAGACTCTGAGACGCAGAGACTCTGAGACGCAGAGACTCTGAGACTCTGAGACTCTGAGACGCAGAGACTCTGAGACGCAGAGACTTTGAGACGCAGAGACGCAGAGTCTCTGAGACGCAGAGACTCTGAGACTCTGAGACGCAGAGACACTGAGACGCAAAGACCCTGAGACGCAGAGACGCAGAGACTCTGAGACTCTGAGACGCAGAGACTCTGAGACGCAGAGACTTTGAGACGCAGAGACGCAGAGACGCAGAGACTCTGAGACGCAGACACTCTGAGACGCAGAGACTCTGAGACTCTGAGACGCAGAGACGCAGAGACTCTGAGACGCACAGACGCAGAGACGCAGAGACTCTGAGACGCAGAGACATTGAGACGCAGAGACGCAGAGTCTCTGAGACGCAGAGACTCTGAGACTCTGAGACGCAGAGACTCTGAGACGCAGAGACTCTGAGACGCAGAGACTCTGAGACGCAGAGACGCAGAGTCTCTGAGACGCAGAGACTCTGAGACTCTGAGACGCAGAGACTCTGAGACGCAGAGACGCAGACACTCTGTGACGCAGAGACGCAGAGACTCTGTGACGCAGAGACGCAGAGACTCTGAGAGGCAGAGACTCTGAGACGCAGAGACTCTGAGGCGCAGGGACGCAGAGACTCTGAGACGCAGAGACTCTGAGACGCAGAGACTCTGAGACGCAGAGACTTTGAGATGCAGAGACACTGAGACGCAGAGACTCTGAGACACAGAGACGCAGAGACTCTGAGACGCAGAGACTCTGAGTCGCAGAGACTCTGAGACGCAGAGACTCTGAGATGCAGAGACTCTGAGACGCAGAGACTCTGAGACGCAGAGACGCAGAGATGCAGAGACGCAGATACGCAGAGACGCAGAGACTCTGAGACGCAGAGACTTTGAGAGGCAGAGACTCTGAGACGCAGAGACGCAGAGACTCTGAGACGCAGAGACTCTGAGACGCAGAGACTCTGAGACGCAGAGACCCTGAGACGCAGAGATGCAGAGACTCTGAGACGCAGAGACTCTGAGACGCAGAGGCTCTGAGACGCAGAGACGCAGAGACTCTGAGACGCAGAGACTCTGAAGCGCAGAGACGCAGAGACTCTGAGACGCAGAGACTCTGAGACTCTGAGACGCAGAGACTCTGAGACTCTGAGACGCGGAGACGCAGAGACTCTGAGACGCAGAGACTCTGAGACGCAGAGACGCAGAGACTCTCAGACGCAGAGACTCTGAGACGCAGAGACTCTGAGATACAGAGACGCAGAGACTCTGAGACGCAGAGACTCTGAGACGCAGAGACTCTGAGACGCAGAGACTTTGAGATGCAGAGACACTGAGACGCAGAGACTCTGAGACACAGAGACGCAGAGACTCTGAGACGCAGAGACTCTGAGTCGCAGAGACTCTGAGACGCAGAGACTTTGAGATGCAGAGACTCTGAGACGCAGAGACTCTGAGACGCAGAGACGCAGAGATGCAGAGATGCAGAGACGCAGATACGCAGAGACGCAGAGACTCTGAGACGCAGAGACTCTGAGACGCAGAGACTTTGAGACGCAGAGACGCAGAGTCTCTGAGACGCAGAGACTCTGAGACTCTGAGACGCAGAGACACTGAGACGCAAAGACCCTGAGACGCAGAGACGCAGAGACTCTGAGACTCTGAGACGCAGAGACTCTGAGACGCAGAGACTTTGAGACGCAGAGACGCGGAGACGCAGAGACTCTGAGACGCACAGACGCAGAGACGCAGAGACTCTGAGACGCAGAGACATTGAGACGCAGAGACGCAGAGTCTCTGAGACGCAGAGACTCTGAGACTCTGAGACGCAGAGACTCTGAGACGCAGAGACTCTGAGACGCAGAGACTCTGAGACGCAGAGACGCAGAGTCTCTGAGACGCAGAGACTCTGAGACTCTGAGACGCAGAGACTCTGAGACGCAAAGACTCTGAGACGCAGAGACTCTGAGACTCTGAGACGCAGAGACTCTGAGACGCAGAGACTGTGAGACTTTGAGACTTTGAGACGCAGAGACGCAGAGACTCTGAGACGCAGACACTCTGAGACGCAGAGACTCTGAGACTCTGAGACGCAGAGACGCAGAGACTCTGAGACGCACAGACGCAGAGACGCACAGACTCTGAGACGCAGAGACTTTGAGACGCAGAGACGCAGAGTCTCTGAGACGCAGAGACTCTGAGACTCTGAGACGCAGAGACTCTGAGACGCAGAGACTCTAAGACGCAGAGACGCAGAGACTCTGAGACGCAGAGACGCAGAGACTCTGAGACGCAGAGACGGAGAGACTCTGAGACGCAGAGACGCTGAGACGCAGAGACGCAGAGACTCTGAGACGCAGAGACGCAGAGACTCTGAGACGCAGAGACTCTGAGACACAGAGACTCTGAGACACAGAGACTCTGAGACGCAGAGACGCAGAGACTCTGAGACGCAGAGACTCTGAGACGCAGAGACGCAGAGACTCTGAGACGCAGAGACTCTGAGACGCAGAGACGCAGAGACTCTGAGACGCAGAGACGCAGAGACGCAGAGACTCTGAGACGCAGAGACGCAGAGACTCTGAGACGCAGAGACTCTGAGACGCAGAGACGCAGAGACGCAGAGACTCTGAGACGCAGAGAGTCTGAGACGCAGAGACTCTGAGACGCAGAGACGCAGAGACGCAGAGACTCTGAGACGCAGAGACGCAGAGACTCTGAGACGCAGAGACTCTGAGACGCAGAGACTCTGAGACGCAGAGACTCTGAGACGCAGAGACGCAGACACTCTGTGACGCAGAGACGCAGAGACTCTGTGACGCAGAGACGCAGAGACTCTGAGAGGCAGAGACTCTGAGACGCAGAGACTCTGAGGCGCAGGGACGCAGAGACTCTGAGACGCAGAGACTCTGAGACGCAGAGACTCTGAGACGCAGAGACTTTGAGATGCAGAGACACTGAGACGCAGAGACTCTGAGACACAGAGACGCAGAGACTCTGAGACGCAGAGACTCTGAGTCGCAGAGACTCTGAGACGCAGAGACTTTGAGATGCAGAGACTCTGAGACGCAGAGACTCTGAGACGCAGAGACGCAGAGACTCTGAGACGCAGAGACTTTGAGACGCAGAGACTCTGAGACGCAGAGACGCAGAGACTCTGAGACGCAGAGACTCTGAGACGCAGAGACTCTGAGACGCAGAGACCCTGAGACGCAGAGATGCAGAGACTCTGAGACGCAGAGACTCTGAGACGCAGAGGCTCTGAGACGCAGAGACGCAGAGACTCTGAGACGCAGAGACTCTGAAGCGCAGAGATGCAGAGACTCTGAGACGCAGAGACGCAGAGACACTGAGACGCAGAGACGCAGAGACTCTGAGACGCAGATACGCAGAGACTCTGAGACGCAGAGACGCAGAGACTCTGATACGCAGAGACGCAGAGACTCTGAGACGCAGAGACTCTGAGACTCTGAGACGCGGAGACGCAGAGACTCTGCGACGCAGAGACTCTGAGACGCAGAGACGCAGAGACTCTCAGACGCAGAGACTCTGAGACGCAGAGACGCAGAGACGCACAGACTCTGAGACGCAGAGACGCAGAGACTCAGAGACGCTGAGAGGCTGAGACGCAGAGACGCAGAGACGCTGAGACGCAGAGACGCAGAGACGCAGAGACTCTGAGACGCAGAGACGCAGAGACGCAGAGACTCTGAGACGCAGAGACGCAGAGACGCAGAGACTCTGAGACGCAGAGACGCAGAGACACTGAGACGCAGAGACGCAGAGACTCTGAGACGCAGATACGCAGAGACTCTGAGACGCAGAGACGCAGAGACTCTGAGACGCAGAGACTCTGAGACTCTGAGACGCAGAGACTCTGAGACGCAGAGACGCAGAAACTCTGAGACGCAGAGACGCAGAGACTCTGAGACGCAGAGACTCTGAGACGCAGAGACGCAGAGACTCTGAGATGCAGAGACGCAGAGACTCAGAGACGCTGAGACGCTGAGACGCAGAGACGCTGAGACGCAGAGACGCAGAGACTCTGAGACGCAGAGACGCAGAGACTCTGAGATGCAGAGACGCAGAGACTCTGAGACGCAGAGACGCTGAGACGCAGAGACGCAGAGACGCAGAGACTCTGAGACGCAGAGACGCAGAGACTCTGAGACGCAGAGACTCTGAGACACAGAGACTCTGAGACACAGAGACTCTAAGACGCAGAGACGCAGAGACGCAGAGACTCTGAGACGCAGAGACGCAGAGACTCTGAGACGCAGAGACGCAGAGACTCTGAGACGCAGAGACGCAGAGACTCTGAGACGCAGAGACGCAGAGACTCTGAGACGCAGAGACGCAGAGACTCTGAGACGCAGAGACTCTGAGACGCAGAGACTCTGAGACGCAGAGACGCAGACACTCTGTGACACAGAGACGCAGAGACTCTGTGACGCAGAGACGCAGAGACTCTGAGACGCAGAGACTCTGAGACGCAGAGACTCTGAGACGCAGAGACGCAGAGACTCTGAGACGCAGAGACGCAGAGACTCTGAGACGCAGAGACTCTGAGACTCTGAGACGCAGAGACTCTGAGACGCAGAGACTCTGAGACGCTGAGACTCTGAGACGCAGAGACGCAGAATCTCTGAGACGCAGAGACTCTGAGACACACTGACGCAGAGACGCAGAGACTCTGAGACGCAGAGACTCTGAGACGCAGAGACTCTGAGACGCAGAGACGCAGAGACTCTGAGACGCAGAGACTCTGAGACGCAGACACTTTGAGACGCAGAGAGGCAGAGACGCTGAGACGCAGAGACTCTGAGACGCAGAGACGCTGAGACGCAGAGACGCAGAGACGCTGAGACGCTGAGACGCAGAGTCGCAGAGACGCAGAGACGCAGAGACTTTGAGACGCAGAGACTTTGAGACGCAGAGACTCTGAGACGCAGAGACGCAGAGACTCTGAGACGCAGAGACTCTGAGACGCTGAGACGCAGAGACTCTGAGACGCAGAGACTCTGAGACGCAGAGACTCTGAGACGCAGAGACGCAGAGAATTTGAGACGCAGAGAATTTGACAGGCAGAGACTTTGAGACGCAGAGACTTTGAGACGCAGAGACGCAGAGACTCTGAGACGCAGAGACGCAGAAACTCTGAGACGCAGAGACGCAGAGACTCTGAGACGCAGAGACTCTGAGACGCAGAGACGCAGAGACTCTGAGATGCAGAGACGCAGAGACTCAGAGACGCTGAGACGCTGAGACGCAGAGACGCTGAGACGCAGAGACGCAGAGACTCTGAGACGCAGAGACGCAGAGACTCTGAGATGCAGAGACGCAGAGACTCTGAGACGCAGAGACGCTGAGACGCAGAGACGCAGAGACGCAGAGACTCTGAGACGCAGAGACGCAGAGACTCTGAGACGCAGAGACTCTGAGACACAGAGACTCTGAGACACAGAGACTCTAAGACGCAGAGACGCAGAGACTCTGAGACGCAGAGACGCAGAGACTCTGAGACGCAGAGACGCAGAGACTCTGAGACGCAGAGACGCAGAGACTCTGAGACGCAGAGACGCAGAGACTCTGAGACGCAGAGACGCAGAGACTCTGAGACGCAGAGACTCTGAGACGCAGAGACTCTGAGACGCAGAGACGCAGACACTCTGTGACACAGAGACGCAGAGACTCTGTGACGCAGAGACGCAGAGACTCTGAGACGCAGAGACTCTGAGACGCAGAGACTCTGAGACGCAGAGACGCAGAGACTCTGAGACGCAGAGACGCAGAGACTCTGAGACGCAGAGACTCTGAGACTCTGAGACGCAGAGACTCTGAGACGCAGAGACGCAGAGACTCTGAGACGCTGAGACTCTGAGACGCAGAGACGCAGAATCTCTGAGACGCAGAGACTCTGAGACACACTGACGCAGAGACGCAGAGACTCTGAGACGCAGAGACTCTGAGACGCAGAGACTCTGAGACGCAGAGACGCAGAGACTCTGAGACGCAGAGACTCTGAGACGCAGACACTTTGAGACGCAGAGAGGCAGAGACGCTGAGACGCAGAGACTCTGAGACGCAGAGACGCTGAGACGCAGAGACGCAGAGACGCTGAGACGCTGAGACGCAGAGTCGCAGAGACGCAGAGACGCAGAGACTTTGAGACGCAGAGACTTTGAGACGCAGAGACTCTGAGACGCAGAGACGCAGAGACTCTGAGACGCAGAGACTCTGAGACGCAGAGACTCTGAGACGCTGAGACGCAGAGACTCTGAGACGCAGAGACTCTGAGACGCAGAGACGCAGAGAATTTGAGACGCAGAGACTTTGAGACGCAGAGACTTTGAGACGCAGAGACGCAGAGACTCTGAGACGCAGAGACGCAGAGACTCTGAGACGCAAAGACTCTGAGACGCAGAGACTCTGAGACGCTGAGACGCAGAGACTCTGAGACGCAGAGACTCTGAGACGCAGAGACTCTGAGACGCAGAGACGCAGAGAATTTGAGACGCAGAGATTCTGAGACGCAGAGACGCTGAGACGCAGAGACGCAGAGACTCTGAGACGCAGAGACGCAATGACGTTGAGACGCAGAGACTTTGAGATGCAGAGACTCGGAGACGCAGAGACGCAGAGACATTGAGACGCAGAGACTTTGAGATGCAGAGACTCTGAGATGCTGAGACGCAGAGACTTTGCGACGCAGAAACTCTGATACGCAGAGACTCTGAGACGCAGAGACTCTGAGACGCAGAGACGCAGGACTCTGAGACGCAGAGACGCAGAGACTCTGAGACGCAGAGACTCTGAGACGCAGAGACGCAGAGACTCTGAGACGCAGAGACTCTGAGGCTCTGAGACGCAGAGACGCAGAGACTCTGAGATGCAGAGACTCTGAGACGCAGAGACTCTGAGACGCAGAGACTCTGAGGCTCTGAGACGCAGAGACGCAGACACTCTGAGATGCAGAGACTCTGAGACGCAGAGACTCTGAGACGCAGAGACTCTGAGACTCTGAGACGCAGAGACGCAGAGACTCTGAGACGCAGAGACGCAGAGACTCTGAGACGCAGAGACGCAGAGACTCTGAGACTCTGAGACGCAGAGACTCTGAGACGCAGAGACTCTGAGACGCAGAGACTCTGAGACGCAGAGACTCTGAGACGCAGAGACACAGAGACTTTGAGACGCAGAGACTCTGAGACGCATAGACTCTGAGACGCAGAGACGCAGAGACGCAGAGACTCTGAGACTTTGAGACGCAGAGACTTTGAGACGCAGAGACTCTGAGACTCTGCGACCCAGAGACTCTGAGACGCAGAGACGCTGAGACGCAGAGACGCAGAGACGTTGAGACGCAGAGACTTTGAGACGCAGAGACTCGGAGACGCAGAGACGCAGAGACTTTGAGACGCAGAGACTTTGAGATGCAGAGACTCTGAGATGCTGAGACGCAGAGACTTTGAGACGCAGAGACTCTGATACGCAGAGACTCTGATACACAGAGACTCTGAGACGCAGAGACTCTGAGACGCAGAGACGTAGAGACGCAGAGACTCTGAGACGCAGAGACGCAGAGACTCTGAGACGCAGAGACTCTGAGACGCAGAGAATCAGAGACGCAGAGACTCTGAGACGCAGAGACTCTGAGACGCAGAGACGCAGAGACTCTGAGACGCAGAGACTCTGAGACTCTGAGACGCAGAGACGCAGAGACTCTGAGACGCAGAGACGCAGAGACTCTGAGACGCAGAGACGCAGAGACTCTGAGACGCAGAGACTCTGAGACGCAGAGACGCAGAGACTCTGAGACGCAGAGACTCTGAGACGCAGAGACTCTGAGACGCAGAGACTCTGAGACTCTGAGACGCAGAGACGCAGTGACTCTGAGACGCAGAGACGCAGAGACGCAGCGACGCAGAGACTCTGAGACGCAGAGACTCTGAGACGCAGAGACGCAGACACTCTGTGACACAGAGACGCAGAGACTCTGTGACGCAGAGACGCAGAGACTCTGAGACGCAGAGACTCTGAGACGCAGAGACTCTGAGACGCAGAGACGCAGAGACTCTGAGACGCAGAGACGCAGAGACTCTGAGACGCAGAGACTCTGAGACTCTGAGACGCAGAGACTCTGAGACGCAGAGACGCAGAGACTCTGAGACGCTGAGACTCTGAGACGCAGAGACGCAGAATCTCTGAGACGCAGAGACTCTGAGACACACTGACGCAGAGACGCAGAGACTCTGAGACGCAGAGACTCTGAGACGCAGAGACTCTGAGACGCAGAGACGCAGAGACTCTGAGACGCAGAGACTCTGAGACGCAGACACTTTGAGACGCAGAGAGGCAGAGACGCTGAGACGCAGAGACTCTGAGACGCAGAGACGCTGAGACGCAGAGACGCAGAGACGCTGAGACGCTGAGACGCAGAGTCGCAGAGACGCAGAGACGCAGAGACTTTGAGACGCAGAGACTTTGAGACGCAGAGACTCTGAGACGCAGAGACGCAGAGACTCTGAGACGCAGAGACTCTGAGACGCAGAGACTCTGAGACGCTGAGACGCAGAGACTCTGAGACGCAGAGACTCTGAGACGCAGAGACGCAGAGAATTTGAGACGCAGAGACTTTGAGACGCAGAGACTTTGAGACGCAGAGACGCAGAGACTCTGAGACGCAGAGACGCAGAGACTCTGAGACGCAAAGACTCTGAGACGCAGAGACTCTGAGACGCTGAGACGCAGAGACTCTGAGACGCAGAGACTCTGAGACGCAGAGACTCTGAGACGCAGAGACGCAGAGAATTTGAGACGCAGAGATTCTGAGACGCAGAGACGCTGAGACGCAGAGACGCAGAGACTCTGAGACGCAGAGACGCAATGACGTTGAGACGCAGAGACTTTGAGATGCAGAGACTCGGAGACGCAGAGACGCAGAGACATTGAGACGCAGAGACTTTGAGATGCAGAGACTCTGAGATGCTGAGACGCAGAGACTTTGCGACGCAGAAACTCTGATACGCAGAGACTCTGAGACGCAGAGACTCTGAGACGCAGAGACGCAGGACTCTGAGACGCAGAGACGCAGAGACTCTGAGACGCAGAGACTCTGAGACGCAGAGACGCAGAGACTCTGAGACGCAGAGACTCTGAGGCTCTGAGACGCAGAGACGCAGAGACTCTGAGATGCAGAGACTCTGAGACGCAGAGACTCTGAGACGCAGAGACTCTGAGGCTCTGAGACGCAGAGACGCAGACACTCTGAGATGCAGAGACTCTGAGACGCAGAGACTCTGAGACGCAGAGACTCTGAGACTCTGAGACGCAGAGACGCAGAGACTCTGAGACGCAGAGACGCAGAGACTCTGAGACGCAGAGACGCAGAGACTCTGAGACTCTGAGACGCAGAGACTCTGAGACGCAGAGACTCTGAGACGCAGAGACTCTGAGACGCAGAGACTCTGAGACGCAGAGACACAGAGACTTTGAGACGCAGAGACTCTGAGACGCATAGACTCTGAGACGCAGAGACGCAGAGACGCAGAGACTCTGAGACTTTGAGACGCAGAGACTTTGAGACGCAGAGACTCTGAGACTCTGCGACCCAGAGACTCTGAGACGCAGAGACGCTGAGACGCAGAGACGCAGAGACGTTGAGACGCAGAGACTTTGAGACGCAGAGACTCGGAGACGCAGAGACGCAGAGACTTTGAGACGCAGAGACTTTGAGATGCAGAGACTCTGAGATGCTGAGACGCAGAGACTTTGAGACGCAGAGACTCTGATACGCAGAGACTCTGATACACAGAGACTCTGAGACGCAGAGACTCTGAGACGCAGAGACGTAGAGACGCAGAGACTCTGAGACGCAGAGACGCAGAGACTCTGAGACGCAGAGACTCTGAGACGCAGAGAATCAGAGACGCAGAGACTCTGAGACGCAGAGACTCTGAGACGCAGAGACGCAGAGACTCTGAGACGCAGAGACTCTGAGACTCTGAGACGCAGAGACGCAGAGACTCTGAGACGCAGAGACGCAGAGACTCTGAGACGCAGAGACGCAGAGACTCTGAGACGCAGAGACTCTGAGACGCAGAGACGCAGAGACTCTGAGACGCAGAGACTCTGAGACGCAGAGACTCTGAGACGCAGAGACTCTGAGACTCTGAGACGCAGAGACGCAGTGACTCTGAGACGCAGAGACGCAGAGACGCAGCGACGCAGAGACTCTGAGACGCAGAGACTCTGAGACGCAGAGACTCTGAGACGCAGAGACGCAGAGACTCTGAGACGCAGAGACGCAGAGACTCTGAGACGCAGAGACGCAGAGACTCTGAGACGCAGAGACTCTGAGACGCAGAGACTCTGAGACGCAGAGACGCAGAGACTCTGAGACGCAGAGACTCTGAGTCGCAGAGACTCTGAGACGCAGAGACTTTGAGATGCAGAGACTCTGAGACGCAGAGACTCTGAGACGCAAAGACGCAGAGATGCAGAGACGCAGATACGCAGAGACGCAGAGACTCTGAGACGCAGAGACTCTGAGACGCAGAGACTTTGAGACGCAGAGACGCAGAGTCTCTGAGACGCAGAGACTCTGAGACTCTGAGACGCAGAGACTCTGAGACGCAAAGAATCTGAGACGCAGAGACGCAGAGACTCTGAGACTCTGAGACGCTGAGACTCTGAGACGCAGAGACTTTGAGACTTTGAGACGCAGAGACGCAGAGACGCAGAGACTCTGAGACGCAGAGACTTTGAGATGCAGAGACACTGTGACGCAGAGACTCTGAGACACAGAGACGCAGAGACTCTGAGACGCAGAGACTCTGAGACGCAGAGACGCAGAGACTCTGAGACGCAGAGACTCTGAGACGCAGAGACGCAGAGACACTGAGACGCAGAGACGCAGAGACTCTGAGACGCAGATACGCAGAGACTCTGAGACGCAGAGACTCTGAGACGCAGAGACTCTGAGACGCGGAGACGCAGAGACTCTGAGACGCAGAGACTCTGAGACGCAGAGACACAGAGACGCAGAGACTCTGAGACGCAGAGACGCAGAGACTCTGAGACGCAGAGACTCTGAGACGCAGAGACTCTGAGACGCAGAGACGCAGAGACTCTGAGACGCTTAGACTCTGAGACGCAGAGACTCTGAGATGCAGAGACGCAGAGACTCTGAGACGCAGAGACTCTGAGACGCAGAGACTCTGAGACGCAGAGACTTTGAGATGCAGAGACACTGAGACGCAGAGACTCTGAGACACAGAGACGCAGAGACTCTGAGACGCAGAGACTCTGAGTCGCAGAGACTCTGAGACGCAGAGACTTTGAGATGCAGAGACTCTGAGACGCAGAGACTCTGAGACGCAGAGACGCAGAGATGCAGAGATGCAGAGACGCAGATACGCAGAGACGCAGAGACTCTGAGACGCAGAGACTCTGAGACGCAGAGACTTTGAGACGCAGAGACGCAGAGTCTCTGAGACGCAGAGACTCTGAGACTCTGAGACGCAGAGACTCTGAGACGCAAAGACTCTGAGACGCAGAGACGCAGAGACTCTGAGACTCTGAGACGCTGAGACTCTGAGACGCAGAGACGCAGAGACTCTGAGACGCAGAGACTCTGAGACGCAGAGACTCTGAGACGCAGAGACGCAGAGACTCTGAGACGCAGAGACTCTGAGTCGCAGAGACTCTGAGACGCAGAGACTTTGAGATGCAGAGACTCTGAGACGCAGAGACTCTGAGACGCAGAGACGCAGAGATGCAGAGACGCAGATAAGCAGAGACGCAGATACGCAGAGACGCAGAGACTCTGAGACGCAGAGACTCTGAGACGCAGAGACTTTGAGACGCAGAGACGCAGAGTCTCTGAGACGCAGAGACTCTGAGACTCTGAGACGCAGAGACTCTGAGACGCAAAGAATCTGAGACGCAGAGACGCAGAGACTCTGAGACTCTGAGACGCTGAGACTCTGAGACGCAGAGACTTTGAGACTTTGAGACGCAGAGACGCAGAGACGCAGAGACTCTGAGACGCAGAGACTCTGAGACGCAGACACTTTGAGACGCAGAGAGGCAGAGACGCTGAGACGCAGAGACTCTGAGACGCAGAGACGCTGAGACGCAGAGACGCAGAGACGCTGAGACGCTGAGACGCAGAGTCGCAGAGACGCAGAGACGCAGAGACTTTGAGACGCAGAGACTTTGAGACGCAGAGACTCTGAGACGCAGAGACGCAGAGACTCTGAGACGCAGAGACTCTGAGACGCAGAGACTCTGAGACGCTGAGACGCAGAGACTCTGAGACGCAGAGACTCTGAGACGCAGAGACTCTGAGACGCAGAGACTTTGAGATGCAGAGACACTGAGACGCAGAGACTCTGAGACACAGAGACGCAGAGACTCTGAGACGCAGAGACTCTGAGTCGCAGAGACTCTGAGACGCAGAGACTTTGAGATGCAGAGACTCTGAGACGCAGAGACTCTGAGACGCAGAGACGCAGAGATGCAGAGATGCAGAGACGCAGATACGCAGAGACGCAGAGACTCTGAGACGCAGAGACTCTGAGACGCAGAGACTTTGAGACGCAGAGACGCAGAGTCTCTGAGACGCAGAGACTCTGAGACGCAGAGACTCTGAGACGCTGAGACGCAGAGACTCTGAGACGCAGAGACTCTGAGACGCAGAGACGCAGAGAATTTGAGACGCAGAGACTTTGAGACGCAGAGACTTTGAGACGCAGAGACGCAGAGACTCTGAGACGCAGAGACGCAGAGACTCTGAGACGCAAAGACTCTGAGACGCAGAGACTCTGAGACGCTGAGACGCAGAGACTCTGAGACGCAGAGACTCTGAGACGCAGAGACTCTGAGACGCAGAGACGCAGAGAATTTGAGACGCAGAGATTCTGAGACGCAGAGACGCTGAGACGCAGAGACGCAGAGACTCTGAGACGCAGAGACGCAATGACGTTGAGACGCAGAGACTTTGAGATGCAGAGACTCGGAGACGCAGAGACGCAGAGACATTGAGACGCAGAGACTTTGAGATGCAGAGACTCTGAGATGCTGAGACGCAGAGACTTTGCGACGCAGAAACTCTGATACGCAGAGACTCTGAGACGCAGAGACTCTGAGACGCAGAGACGCAGGACTCTGAGACGCAGAGACGCAGAGACTCTGAGACGCAGAGACTCTGAGACGCAGAGACGCAGAGACTCTGAGACGCAGAGACTCTGAGGCTCTGAGACGCAGAGACGCAGAGACTCTGAGATGCAGAGACTCTGAGACGCAGAGACTCTGAGACGCAGAGACTCTGAGGCTCTGAGACGCAGAGACGCAGACACTCTGAGATGCAGAGACTCTGAGACGCAGAGACTCTGAGACGCAGAGACTCTGAGACTCTGAGACGCAGAGACGCAGAGACTCTGAGACGCAGAGACGCAGAGACTCTGAGACGCAGAGACGCAGAGACTCTGAGACTCTGAGACGCAGAGACTCTGAGACGCAGAGACTCTGAGACGCAGAGACTCTGAGACGCAGAGACACAGAGACTTTGAGACGCAGAGACTCTGAGACGCATAGACTCTGAGACGCAGAGACGCAGAGACGCAGAGACGCAGAGACTCTGAGACTTTGAGACGCAGAGACTTTGAGACGCAGAGACTCTGAGACTCTGCGACCCAGAGACTCTGAGACGCAGAGACGCTGAGACGCAGAGACGCAGAGACGTTGAGACGCAGAGACTTTGAGACGCAGAGACTCGGAGACGCAGAGACGCAGAGACTTTGAGACGCAGAGACTTTGAGATGCAGAGACTCTGAGATGCTGAGACGCAGAGACTTTGAGACGCAGAGACTCTGATACGCAGAGACTCTGATACACAGAGACTCTGAGACGCAGAGACTCTGAGACGCAGAGACGTAGAGACGCAGAGACTCTGAGACGCAGAGACGCAGAGACTCTGAGACGCAGAGACTCTGAGACGCAGAGAATCAGAGACGCAGAGACTCTGAGACGCAGAGACTCTGAGACGCAGAGACGCAGAGACTCTGAGACGCAGAGACTCTGAGACTCTGAGACGCAGAGACGCAGAGACTCTGAGACGCAGAGACGCAGAGACTCTGAGACGCAGAGACGCAGAGACTCTGAGACGCAGAGACTCTGAGACGCAGAGACGCAGAGACTCTGAGACGCAGAGACTCTGAGACGCAGAGACTCTGAGACGCAGAGACTCTGAGACTCAGAGACGCAGAGACGCAGTGACTCTGAGACGCAGAGACGCAGAGACGCAGCGACGCAGAGACTCTGAGACGCAGAGACTCTGAGACGCAGAGACTCTGAGACGCAGAGACGCAGAGACTCTGAGACGCAGAGACGCAGAGACTCTGAGACGCAGAGACTCTGAGACGCAGAGACTCTGAGACGCAGAGACTCTGAGACGCAGAGACGCAGAGACTCTGAGACGCAGAGACTCTGAGTCGCAGAGACTCTGAGACGCAGAGACTTTGAGATGCAGAGACTCTGAGACGCAGAGACTCTGAGACGCAAAGACGCAGAGATGCAGAGACGCAGATACGCAGAGACGCAGAGACTCTGAGACGCAGAGACTCTGAGACGCAGAGACTTTGAGACGCAGAGACGCAGAGTCTCTGAGACGCAGAGACTCTGAGACTCTGAGACGCAGAGACTCTGAGACGCAAAGAATCTGAGACGCAGAGACGCAGAGACTCTGAGACTCTGAGACGCTGAGACTCTGAGACGCAGAGACTTTGAGACTTTGAGACGCAGAGACGCAGAGACGCAGAGACTCTGAGACGCAGAGACTTTGAGATGCAGAGACACTGTGACGCAGAGACTCTGAGACACAGAGACGCAGAGACTCTGAGACGCAGAGACTCTGAGACGCAGAGACGCAGAGACTCTGAGACGCAGAGACTCTGAGACGCAGAGACGCAGAGACACTGAGACGCAGAGACGCAGAGACTCTGAGACGCAGATACGCAGAGACTCTGAGACGCAGAGACTCTGAGACGCAGAGACTCTGAGACGCGGAGACGCAGAGACTCTGAGACGCAGAGACTCTGAGACGCAGAGACACAGAGACGCAGAGACTCTGAGACGCAGAGACGCAGAGACTCTGAGACGCAGAGACTCTGAGACGCAGAGACTCTGAGACGCAGAGACGCAGAGACTCTGAGACGCTTAGACTCTGAGACGCAGAGACTCTGAGATGCAGAGACGCAGAGACTCTGAGACGCAGAGACTCTGAGACGCAGAGACTCTGAGACGCAGAGACTTTGAGATGCAGAGACACTGAGACGCAGAGACTCTGAGACACAGAGACGCAGAGACTCTGAGACGCAGAGACTCTGAGTCGCAGAGACTCTGAGACGCAGAGACTTTGAGATGCAGAGACTCTGAGACGCAGAGACTCTGAGACGCAGAGACGCAGAGATGCAGAGATGCAGAGACGCAGATACGCAGAGACGCAGAGACTCTGAGACGCAGAGACTCTGAGACGCAGAGACTTTGAGACGCAGAGACGCAGAGTCTCTGAGACGCAGAGACTCTGAGACTCTGAGACGCAGAGACTCTGAGACGCAAAGACTCTTAGACGCAGAGACGCAGAGACTCTGAGACTCTGAGACGCTGAGACTCTGAGACGCAGAGACGCAGAGACTCTGAGACGCAGAGACTCTGAGACGCAGAGACTCTGAGACGCAGAGACGCAGAGACTCTGAGACGCAGAGACTCTGAGTCGCAGAGACTCTGAGACGCAGAGACTTTGAGATGCAGAGACTCTGAGACGCAGAGACTCTGAGACGCAGAGACGCAGAGATGCAGAGACGCAGATAAGCAGAGACGCAGATACGCAGAGACGCAGAGACTCTGAGACGCAGAGACTCTGAGACGCAGAGACTTTGAGACGCAGAGACGCAGAGTCTCTGAGACGCAGAGACTCTGAGACTCTGAGACGCAGAGACTCTGAGACGCAAAGAATCTGAGACGCAGAGACGCAGAGACTCTGAGACTCTGAGACGCTGAGACTCTGAGACGCAGAGACTTTGAGACTTTGAGACGCAGAGACGCAGAGACGCAGAGACTCTGAGACGCAGAGACTCTGAGACGCAGACACTTTGAGACGCAGAGAGGCAGAGACGCTGAGACGCAGAGACTCTGAGACGCAGAGACGCTGAGACGCAGAGACGCAGAGACGCTGAGACGCTGAGACGCAGAGTCGCAGAGACGCAGAGACGCAGAGACTTTGAGACGCAGAGACTTTGAGACGCAGAGACTCTGAGACGCAGAGACGCAGAGACTCTGAGACGCAGAGACTCTGAGACGCAGAGACTCTGAGACGCTGAGACGCAGAGACTCTGAGACGCAGAGACTCTGAGACGCAGAGACTCTGAGACGCAGAGACTTTGAGATGCAGAGACACTGAGACGCAGAGACTCTGAGACACAGAGACGCAGAGACTCTGAGACGCAGAGACTCTGAGTCGCAGAGACTCTGAGACGCAGAGACTTTGAGATGCAGAGACTCTGAGACGCAGAGACTCTGAGACGCAGAGACGCAGAGATGCAGAGATGCAGAGACGCAGATACGCAGAGACGCAGAGACTCTGAGACGCAGAGACGCAGAGACGCAGAGACTTTGAGACGCAGAGACGCAGAGTCTCTGAGACGCAGAGACTCTGAGACTCTGAGACGCAGAGACTCTGAGACGCAAAGACTCTGAGACGCAGAGACGCAGAGACTCTGAGACTCTGAGACGCTGAGACTCTGAGACGCAGAGACGCAGAGACTCTGAGACGCAGAGACTCTGAGACGCAGAGACTCTGAGACGCAGAGACGCAGAGACTCTGAGACGCAGAGACTCTGAGTCGCAGAGACTCTGAGACGCAGAGACTTTGAGATGCAGAGACTCTGAGACGCAGAGACTCTGAGACGCAGAGACGCAGAGATGCAGAGACGCAGATACGCAGAGACGCAGAGACTCTGAGACGCAGAGACTCTGAGACGCAGAGACTTTGAGACGCAGAGACGCAGAGTCTCTGAGACGCAGAGACTCTGAGACTCTGAGACGCAGAGACTCTGAGACGCAAAGAATCTGAGACGCAGAGACGCAGAGACTCTGAGACTCTGAGACGCTGAGACTCTGAGACGCAGAGACTTTGAGACTTTGAGACGCAGAGACGCAGAGACGCAGAGACTCTGAGACGCAGAGACTCTGAGACGCAGACACTTTGAGACGCAGAGAGGCAGAGACGCTGAGACGCAGAGACTCTGAGACGCAGAGACGCAGAGACGCAGAGACGCAGAGACGCTGAGACGCTGAGACGCAGAGTCGCAGAGACGCAGAGACGCAGAGACTTTGAGACGCAGAGACTTTGAGACGCAGAGACTCTGAGACGCAGAGACGCAGAGACTCTGAGACGCAGAGACTCTGAGACGCAGAGACTCTGAGACGCTGAGACGCAGAGACTCTGAGACGCAGAGACTCTGAGACGCAGAGACTCTGAGACGCAGAGACGCAGAGAATTTGAGACGCAGAGACTTTGAGACGCAGAGACTTTGAGACGCAGAGACGCAGAGACTCTGAGACGCAGAGACGCAGAGACTCTGAGACGCAGAGACTCTGAGACGCAGAGACTCTGAGACGCTGAGACGCAGAGACTCTGAGACGCAGAGACTCTGAGACGCAGAGACTCTGAGACGCAGAGACGCAGAGAATTTGAGACGCAGAGATTCTGAGACGCAGAGACGCTGAGACGCAGAGACGCAGAGACTCTGAGACGCAGAGACGCAATGACGTTGAGACGCAGAGACTTTGAGATGCAGAGACTCGGAGACGCAGAGACGCAGAGACATTGAGACGCAGAGACTTTGAGATGCAGAGACTCTGAGATGCTGAGACGCAGAGACTTTGAGACGCAGAAACTCTGATACGCAGAGACTCTGAGACGCAGAGACTCTGAGACGCAGAGACGCAGGACTCTGAGACGCAGAGACGCAGAGACTCTGAGACGCAGAGACTCTGAGACGCAGAGACGCAGAGACTCTGAGACGCAGAGACTCTGAGGCTCTGAGACGCAGAGACGCAGAGACTCTGAGATGCAGAGACTCTGAGACGCAGAGACTCTGAGACGCAGAGACTCTGAGGCTCTGAGACGCAGAGACGCAGACACTCTGAGATGCAGAGACTCTGAGACGCAGAGACTCTGAGACGCAGAGACTCTGAGACTCTGAGACGCAGAGACGCAGAGACTCTGAGACGCAGAGACGCAGAGACTCTGAGACGCAGAGACGCAGA
This sequence comes from Carcharhinus amblyrhynchos, assembly GCF_965287045.1. Lineage (NCBI taxonomy): Eukaryota > Metazoa > Chordata > Chondrichthyes > Carcharhiniformes > Carcharhinidae > Carcharhinus > Carcharhinus amblyrhynchos. Next base: position 157,578 of record NW_027650120.1, read on the forward strand.
GACTCTGAGACTCTGAGACGCAGAGACTCTGAGACGCAGAGACTCTGAGACGCAGAGACTCTGAGACGCAGAGACACAGAGACTTTGAGACGCAGAGACTCTGAGACGCATAGACTCTGAGACGCAGAGACGCAGAGACGCAGAGACTCTGAGACTTTGAGACGCAGAGACTTTGAGACGCAGAGACTCTGAGACTCTGCGACCCAGAGACTCTGAGACGCAGAGACGCTGAGACGCAGAGACGCAGAGACGTTGAGACGCAGAGACTTTGAGACGCAGAGACTCGGAGACGCAGAGACGCAGAGACTTTGAGACGCAGAGACTTTGAGATGCAGAGACTCTGAGATGCTGAGACGCAGAGACTTTGAGACGCAGAGACTCTGATACGCAGAGACTCTGATACACAGAGACTCTGAGACGCAGAGACTCTGAGACGCAGAGACGTAGAGACGCAGAGACTCTGAGACGCAGAGACGCAGAGACTCTGAGACGCAGAGACTCTGAGACGCAGAGAATCAGAGACGCAGAGACTCTGAGACGCAGAGACTCTGAGACGCAGAGACGCAGAGACTCTGAGACGCAGAGACTCTGAGACTCTGAGACGCAGAGACGCAGAGACTCTGAGACGCAGAGACGCAGAGACTCTGAGACGCAGAGACTCTGAGACGCAGAGACGCAGAGACTCAGAGACGCAGAGACTCTGAGACGCAGAGACTCTGAGACGCAGAGACTCTGAGACTCTGAGACGCAGAGACGCAGTGACTCTGAGACGCAGAGACGCAGAGACGCAGCGACGCAGAGACTCTGAGACGCAGAGACTCTGAGACGCAGAGACTCTGAGACGCAGAGACGCAGAGACTCTGAGACGCAGAGACGCAGAGACTCTGAGACGCAGAGACGCAGAGACTCTGAGACGCAGAGACTCTGAGACGCAGAGACTCTGAGACGCAGAGACGCAGAGACTCTGAGACGCAGAGACTCTGAGTCGCAGAGACTCTGAGACGCAGAGACTTTGAGATGCAGAGACTCTGAGACGCAGAGACTCTGAGACGCAAAGACGCAGAGATGCAGAGACGCAGATACGCAGAGACGCAGAGACTCTGAGACGCAGAGACTCTGAGACGCAGAGACTTTGAGACGCAGAGACGCAGAGTCTCTGAGACGCAGAGACTCTGAGACTCTGAGACGCAGAGACTCTGAGACGCAAAGAATCTGAGACGCAGAGACGCAGAGACTCTGAGACTCTGAGACGCTGAGACTCTGAGACGCAGAGACTTTGAGACTTTGAGACGCAGAGACGCAGAGACGCAGAGACTCTGAGACGCAGAGACTTTGAGATGCAGAGACACTGTGACGCCGAGACTCTGAGACACAGAGACGCAGAGACTCTGAGACGCAGAGACTCTGAGACGCAGAGACGCAGAGACTCTGAGACGCAGAGACTCTGAGACGCAGAGACGCAGAGACACTGAGACGCAGAGACGCAGAGACTCTGAGACGCAGATACGCAGAGACTCTGAGACGCAGAGACTCTGAGACGCAGAGACTCTGAGACGCGGAGACGCAGAGACTCTGAGACGCAGAGACTCTGAGACGCAGAGACACAGAGACGCAGAGACTCTGAGACGCAGAGACGCAGAGACTCTGAGACGCAGAGACTCTGAGACGCAGAGACTCTGAGACGCAGAGACGCAGAGACTCTGAGACGCTTAGACTCTGAGACGCAGAGACTCTGAGATGCAGAGACGCAGAGACTCTGAGACGCAGAGACTCTGAGACGCAGAGACTCTGAGACGCAGAGACTTTGAGATGCAGAGACACTGAGACGCAGAGACTCTGAGACACAGAGACGCAGAGACTCTGAGACGCAGAGACTCTGAGTCGCAGAGACTCTGAGACGCAGAGACTTTGAGATGCAGAGACTCTGAGACGCAGAGACGCAGAGATGCAGAGATGCAGAGACGCAGATACGCAGAGACGCAGAGACTCTGAGACGCAGAGACTCTGAGACGCAGAGACTTTGAGACGCAGAGACGCAGAGTCTCTGAGACGCAGAGACTCTGAGACTCTGAGACGCAGAGACTCTGAGACGCAAAGACTCTGAGACGCAGAGACGCAGAGACTCTGAGACGCTGAGACTCTGAGACGCAGAGACGCAGAGACTCTGAGACGCAGAGACTCTGAGACGCAGAGACTCTGAGACGCAGAGACGCAGAGACTCTGAGACGCAGAGACTCTGAGTCGCAGAGACTCTGAGACGCAGAGACTTTGAGATGCAGAGACTCTGAGACGCAGAGACTCTGAGACGCAGAGACGCAGAGATGCAGAGACGCAGATACGCAGAGACGCAGAGACTCTGAGACGCAGAGACTCTGAGACGCAGAGACTTTGAGACGCAGAGACGCAGAGTCTCTGAGACGCAGAGACTCTGAGACTCTGAGACGCAGAGACTCTGAGACGCAAAGAATCTGAGACGCAGAGACGCAGAGACTCTGAGACTCTGAGACGCTGAGACTCTGAGACGCAGAGACTTTGAGACTTTGAGACGCAGAGACGCAGAGACTCTGAGACGCAGAGACTTTGAGATGCAGAGACACTGTGACGCAGAGACTCTGAGACACAGAGACGCAGAGACTCTGAGACGCAGAGACTCTGAGACGCAGAGACGCAGAGACTCTGAGACGCAGAGACTCTGAGACGCAGAGACGCAGAGACACTGAGACGCAGAGACGCAGAGACTCTGAGACGCAGATACGCAGAGACTCTGAGACGCAGAGACTCTGAGACGCAGAGACTCTGAGACGCGGAGACGCAGAGACTCTGAGACGCAGAGACTCTGAGACGCAGAGACACAGAGACGCAGAGACTCTGAGACGCAGAGACGCAGAGACTCTGAGACGCAGAGACTCTGAGACGCAGAGACTCTGAGACGCAGAGACGCAGAGACTCTGAGACGCTTAGACTCTGAGACGCAGAGACTCTGAGATGCAGAGACGCAGAGACTCTGAGACGCAGAGACTCTGAGACGCAGAGACTCTGAGACGCAGAGACTCTGAGATGCAGAGACGCAGAGACTCTGAGACGCAGAGACTCTGAGACGCAGAGACTCTGAGACGCAGAGACTTTGAGATGCAGAGACACTGAGACGCAGAGACTCTGAGACACAGAGACGCAGAGACTCTGAGACGCAGAGACTCTGAGTCGCAGAGACTCTGAGACGCAGAGACTTTGAGATGCAGAGACTCTGAGACGCAGAGACTCTGAGACGCAGAGACGCAGAGATGCAGAGATGCAGAGACGCAGATACGCAGAGACGCAGAGACTCTGAGACGCAGAGACTCTGAGACGCAGAGACTTTGAGACGCAGAGACGCAGAGTCTCTGGGACGCAGAGACTCTGAGACTCTGAGACGCAGAGACTCTGAGACGCAAAGACTCTGAGACGCAGAGACGCAGAGACTCTGAGACTCTGAGACGCTGAGACTCTGAGACGCAGAGACTTTGAGACTTTGAGACGCAGAGACGCAGAGACGCAGAGACTCTGAGACGCAGAGACTTTGAGATGCAGAGACACTGAGACGCAGAGACTCTGAGACACAGAGACGCAGAGACTCTGAGACGCAGCGACTCTGAGTCGCAGAGACTCTGAGACGCAGAGACTTTGAGATGCAGAGACTCTGAGACGCAGAGACTCTGAGACGCAGAGACGCAGAGATGCAGAGACGCAGATACGCAGAGACGCAGAGACTCTGAGACGCAGAGACTCTGAGACGCAGAGACTTTGAGACGCAGAGACGCAGAGTCTCTGAGACGCAGAGACTCTGAGACTCTGAGACGCAGAGACTCTGAGACGCTAAGACTCTGAGACGCAGAGACGCAGAGACTCTGAGACTCTGAGACGCAGAGACTCTGAGATGCAGAGACTTTGAGACTTTGAGACGCAGAGACGCAGAGACTCTGAGAAGCAGAGACGCAGAGACTCTGAGACTCTGAGACGCAGAGAGTCTGAGACGCAGACACTTTGAGACGCAGAGACTCTGAGACGCAGAGACGCAGAGACACTGAGACTCTGAGACGCAGAGACTCTGAGACGCAGAGACTTTGAGACGCAGAGACTCTGAGACGCAGAGACTCTGAGACGCAGAGACTCTGAGACGTAGAGACGCAGAGACTCTGAGACGCAGAGACGCAGAGACGCAGAGACTCTGAGACGCTGAGACTCTGAGACGCAGAGACGCAGAGACTCTGAGACGCAGAGACGCAGAGACTCTGAGACGCAGAGACTCTGAGACGCAGAGACTCTGAGACTCTGAGACTCTGAGACGCAGAGACTCTGAGACGCAGAGACTTTGAGACTCTGAGATGCAGAGGCTTTGAGAGTCTGAGACGCAGAGACTCTGAGACGCAGAGACGCAGAGACTCTGAGACGCTGAGACGCTGTGACTCTGAGATGCAGAGATACAGATACTCTGAAACGCAGAGACACAGGTACTCTGAGATGCAGGGACGCAGACACTCTGAGACGGAGAGATGCAGAGCCTCGAGATGCCGAGATTCTGAGGCGCGGAGACTCTGAGACGCAGAGATGCAGAGAATCAGAGACTCTGAGACGTAGCGACTCTGAGATACAGAGACACAGAGACGCTGACACCCAGAGACCAAGAGACCAAGAGACAGAGACAGAGACACAGAGACTCTGAGACCCAAACATCCTGAGACTCTGAGACACAGACGCACAGAGATAAAGAGATACTGACCCTCTGAGACCCTGAGGCCCTGAGACTCTGGGACACTGAGACTCTGAGACACAGAGACTCTGAGACACGGAGAGTCTGAGACACATACACTCTGAGACACTGAGACTCTGGGACACTGAGACTCTGGGACACTGAGACTCCGAGACAGAGAGAGACACAGACACAATGTCTCAATGTCCCCACTCCTCCCCACTCCCCCTCCGTCCCTGATCCCCCATCTCTCCAATTCCCTCCATCTCCCCCCCTCCCTACCTCCATCCCTCCATCTTCTCTTCCTTCCCCCCTTCCCGCTTTCTCTTCCGCCTCCCTCTCTCCCTCCCTATCTCCCCCTCCCACCCCCACCCTCCCCCCTCCCACCCCCACCCTCCCCCCTCCCACCCACTCCCTCACCCCCACACCCTCCATCCACCTGCCTCCCCCCACCCCCTCCCCCCAAACCCCCCTCCCTCCACACCCCCACTCCCTCCAACCTTCCCACACTCTACAACCCCCTCCCCCCCCACCCCCATCCCAACACCTCCTACCCCCTCCCTCCTCCCTTCCCCTCCCTCCCCCACTCACCCCATCACACTCCCTCCCCCCTCCCACCACTTCCCTCCCCCCCTTCCCACCCTTTCCCATCCCTCCCACTCTCCCACCCCCTCCCTCACTCTCACCCCCTCCTCTCCCCCAGCTCCCCCCACCTCACCATCCCTCCCCCTACAACCCCTCCCAACCCTCCTCCCCTCCCTCCACCTCCCGTCCCTCTACCTCCCCCTCCCTCGATCTTCCCCGCCCGCTATACCCCCCTCCCTCCCCTCACTCCCCTCCCTCTACCTCCCCCTCCCTGCCCTCTATCTCCCTCCCCCTCCCTCCCCTCCCTACCACCCTCCCCTCCCTCACCCTCCCTCCCCTCCGTCTCCCACCCCTCCCTCCCCTCCGTCTCACACCCCTCCCTCCCCTCCCTCCTTCTCCCTCCCCTCCCTCCTCCTCCCTCCCCTCCCTCTACCTCTCCACCACCTGCCCGCTCCCTCTACCTCCCCCTCCCACTCTACCTCCACTTCCCCCTCCCTCTACCTTCCCCTCCCTCCACTCACTCTACCGCCCTCTCCCTCCCCTCCCTCTCCACCTCCCTCCCACTCCCTCCACCTGCCTCCCTGATCTGCCGCTCCCCTCCCTCCCCGCACTCCCCCTGTCCCTCCCCTCCCTCTCCCTCCCCTCCCTCTCCCTCTCCCACACCTCACTATCCCTCCCCTTCCTCTCCCTCCCCTCCTCCCTCCCCTCCCCTCCCTCTCCCTCTCCCACACCTCACTATCCCTCCCCTCCCTCTCCCTCTCCCACACCACCTCACTATCCCTCCCCTCCCTCTCCCTCCCCTCCCATCCCTCTCCCTCTCCTCCGCACCCCTCCCACTCCTCCCATCCCTACCCTCCCTCTCCCTCCCCCACTCCCTCCCCTACCTCTCCTCTCTCTCCCTCTCCTCCTTCCCCTACTTCTCCCTCCCCTCCATCTCCTCCCCTCCCTCTGCTCCCCTCCCTATCCCTCCTCTCCCTCCCCTCCCTTCCCTCTCCATCCCCTCTCCTCCCTCTCCCAACCCTCCCCTCCCTTTCCCTCCCTCCCTCTCCCTCTCTCTCCCTGCCTCTCTCTCTGTCCCTCCCTCTCCCTCCTTATGTCTCCCTCCCTCCCCCTCTCCCTCCCTCCCTCTCTCTCCCTGTCCCTCCCTCTGTCTCCCTCCCGCCCCTTCTCTATCTCTCCCCCCACTCCCTCTCCATCCCTCTCCCTCCCTCTCCATCCCTCTCCCTCCATCTCGCTCCCCTCCCTTTCCCTCCCCCCTCTCCCTCTCCTCCCTCTCCATCCCCTCCCTCTCCCTCCGTCTCCCTCCCTCTCCATCTCCTCCTCTCCCTCTCCCACTCCCTCTCCCTCCCCTCTGTCTCCCTCTCCCTCACCTCACTCTCCCTCCCGTCCCTCTCCGTCCCCACCCTCTCCCTCACGTCCCCTCCCACCCCTCCCCTCCCTCTCCCTACCCTCCCTCTCCTCCTCACCCTCTCCCTCCCCTCCCTATCCATCCCCTTCCATCCTTCTCCCTCCCCTCCCCTCCATCTCACTCCCCTCCCTATCCCTCTCCTCCTGGTCCCTCCCCTGCCCTCCCTCTCAATCTGCCCCCTCTCCCTCCCTCACCCTCCCACTCCCACTCCCTCTCCAACTACCTCTCCCACCTTCCCTCTCCATCCCTCTCCCTCTCTCTCCCTGCCTCCCTCTCCGTCCCTACGTCTCCCTCCTTTCCCTCCCTCTCCATCCCACTCCCTCCTTTCCCTCTCCCTCCCTTCCCTCTCCCTCCCCTACCTCTCCGTCCCCTTCTTCTCCATCCCCTCCTTCTCCCTATCCCTCACCTCGCTCTGCCTCCCATCCCTCTCCGTCCCTTCCCTCTCCCTCCCCTCTCTCTCAATGCCCTCCCCTTTCTCTCCCTCCTCTCCGTCTCCCTCCCCTCCCTCTCCCTTTCTGTCCCCCCGTCTCCCTCTCCCTATGTCTCCCTCCTTCCCCTCCTTTCCCTCACCTTCCCTTCCCTCTCCCTCCTCTCTCTCCCTCCCTCCCCTCCCTCTCCCTCTTCTTCCCTCCCCCTTTCCTTCCCTCCCCTCACTCCCTCCCCTCCCAAAGCTCCCTCCCCTCCCCTCCCTCTCTCTCCACTCCCTCTCCCTCTCCCTCCCCTTGCACTCCCTCCTCTCCCTCCCCTCGCTCTCCCTCCCCTTCCCCTCCCACTCCCTCCCCCTCCCCTCCCCTCCCTCCTCCCTCCCCTTCCCTCCCCCTCCCTACCCCCCCTCTACTCCGTCTCCCCTCCCGTCCCTCTCCCCATCCATCCCCCTCCCCTCCCTCTCCCTCCCCCTCACCCTCCACTCCCTCTCCCCTCCACTCCCTCTCCTTCCTCCTCCTCTCCCTCTCCCTCCCATCCCTCCCCCTCCACTCCCTCTCCCTCCTCCTCCTCTCCCTCTCCCTCCCAAAACTCCCACTCCATCCCTCACCCTCCCCTCCCTCCCCCCTCTCTCCCTCCCCCTCTCCTTCCCTCCCCTCACTCGCTCCCCTCCCTCCCTTCCCACCCCTCCTACCCCTCCATCCCCTCCCTTCCTCCGCTCCCTCTCTCTCCCATCCCTCTCCCTCCCCTCCATTTCCCTCCCCTCCCCTCCTTCTCCCTCCCCTCCCTCTCCCTCCCCTCCCCTCCCTCTCGCTCCACCTCTCCTCCCCTCCCCCCTCTCCCTCCCCTCCCCTTACCTCCCTCTCCCTCCCCTCGCCTCCCTCTCCCTCCCTTCCCTCCCTCTCCCTACCCTCCCTCTACTCCCTCTCCCCCTCCGTCCCTCTCCCCATCCATCTAATCCATTGATTGGAGATAGTCAGCATGGTTTTGTAGCGGGTAGGTCGTGCCTTACTAACCTTATTGAGTTTTTTGAGAAAGTGACCAAAGAGGTGGATGGGGGTAAGGCAGTAGATGTGGTATATATGGATTTTAGTAAGGCGTTCGATAAGGTTCACCATGGTAGGCTTCTGCAGAAAATGCAGATGTATGGGATTGTGGGTAATCTAGGAAATTGGATCAGGAATTGGCTATCAGATAGGAGACAGAGGGTGGTGGTTGATGGAAAGTATTCGTCATGGAGTTCGGTTACGAGTGGTGTGCCTCAGGGATCTGTTTTGGGGCCACTGCTGTTTGTAATTTTTATTAATGATCTGGATGAGGGTATAGTTGGGTGGATTAGTAAATTTGCTGATGACACCAAAGTCGGAGGTGTGGTAGATTGTGAGGAAGGGTGTCGTAGTTTACAGGGAGACTTGGACAGGTTGCAGAGCTGGATTGAATTTAGGAGTCGCAGCGTCATGTTGCAACTGTACACAACTCTGGTGCGGCCGCACTTGGAGTACTGTGTGCAGTTCTGGTCCCCACATTACAGGAAGGATGTGGAGGCTTTGGAGAGGGTGCAGAGGAGGTTTACCAGGATGTTGCCTGGTATGGAGGGGAGGTCCTATGAGGAGAGACTGAGGGATTTGGGGTTGTTTTCGCTGGAAAGAAGGCGGCTAAGAGGGGATCTTATTGAAACATATAAGATGATTAGAGGTTTAGATAGGGTGGACAGTGATAGCCTTTTCCCTCGGATGGAGAAAGCTAGCACGAGGGGGCATGGCTTTAAATTAAGGGGGGGTAGTTATAGGACGGATGTCAGGGGTAAGTTCTTTACCCAGAGGGTGGTGAGGGATTGGAATGCCCTGCCTGCTGCAGTTGTAAATGCGCCTAGTTTGGGGGCGTTTAAGAGATCCGTGGATAGGTTTATGGATGGAAAGGGATTGGTTTAGGTTAGAAGGTCATTGCTTTTTAACTGGTCGGCGCAACATCGT
>NW_027650121.1:0-37500 GCF_965287045.1 Carcharhinus amblyrhynchos
TCCCACATTCTCCCCCCCTCCCTGTGGGAGCAAGTCCCACATTCTTCCCACTCTCTGGGGGCTTCCTCCCAAATTCCCCACTCGATTTATTAATCACGGGTTTATATTGATGACGTCCTGGATCTCATCTGACCCCATCACCTCCCTCACACAGACACTCAAACGGAAACACGTCTATGTGTTTCAATCAAAATCCCTCGATTGGAGTCATCCCCTCAATCTTGTAACAGCCACAGATAGTTTGCCTGTTTCTGGAAAGGTCAGACCCTCTGAGTTATTTCTGTTTACTTGAGAAGCAGAACAGGCCATCCCTTCAATCACAAACACTCCGCAGGATTGTTTTGAAACTTGCCTTTGCTGTGGAAGTGTGACACAAAACACCTCTGCCCTGTACTGCTGGGGGGCAGCACACACCAAATCACATCTTCACTGGTCGCTCAGGGATTTACCACTGCTGTGCGTGTGTCACTCTCGAGGCAGTGTGCAAGTGGGAGGAGGAAAAGGAATGTTTGAGAGACAAGACAGTGCAGCTGGCTTCTGAGAAAAGCACATTAACTCTCTCTGTCTATACTGGGGGGGAAACGGGAGAGAGAGACGGGACGGGGGGGAGGGGGGGAAGAGTGGGGGAGAGAGGGGGGAGTGTGGGAGAGGGAGGGGGGAGTGTGGGAGAGGGAGGGGGGAGTGTGGGAGAGGGAGGGGGGAGTGTGGGAGAGGGAGGGGGGAGTGTGGGAGAGGGAGGGGGGAGTGTGGGAGAGGGAGGGGGGAGTGTGGGAGAGGGAGGGGGGAGTGTGGGAGAGGGAGGGGGGAGTGTGGGAGAGGGAGGGGGGAGTGTGGGAGAGGGAGGGGGGAGTGTGGGAGAGGGAGGGGGGAGTGTGGGAGAGGGAGGGGGGAGTGTGGGAGAGGGAGGGGGGAGTGTGGGAGAGGGAGGGGGGAGTGTGGGAGAGGGAGGGGGGAGTGTGGGAGAGGGAGGGGGGAGTGTGGGAGAGGGAGGGGGGAGTGTGGGAGAGGGAGGGGGGAGTGTGGGAGAGGGAGGGGGGAGTGTGGGAGAGGGAGGGGGGAGTGTGGGAGAGGGAGGGGGGAGTGTGGGAGAGGGAGGGGGGAGTGTGGGAGAGGGAGGGGGGAGTGTGGGAGAGGGAGGGGGGAGTGTGGGAGAGGGAGGGGGGAGTGGGAGCGGGAGGGGGGAGTGGGAGAGAGAGGGGGGATTGGGAGAGCGAGGGGGCAGAGAGGGAGAGCGAGGGGGGGTGGGGAGCGTGAGGGGGAAGCAGGGAGCGTGAGGGGGAAGCGGGAGAGCGAGAAGGGGTAGCGGGAGATCTCCAACGCGGGGAGTACATGGGATGGGAGGGTGCTCTGAAGGTCAGGATCAAAGGTCTTGATCAGTCTGTTGAGTTGACGGGTGTGTTTTTTGACCAGATCTATACCACAGTCGAAAACAGTACCAGTGCAAGGAAGTCCACTGTCAACTTGTCACACCACACACTTCAACCAGATGAAATCGAAATTCTCAGCCGAGGCCTCAATTTCTGCCCCACCACCAAAATGGACCCCATCAGTCTCGCAGCAGACAAGAGGAATTCATCAGGCGAATGAGGCTGCGGGAGCTTTTCCACAAACCCCAAGAGGCCAACAGCGAACACAACGGGACAGCCAATGAGCCGGAACAGCCGACAGAGAGATCCATGGTGCAGCAACCAAAGAGGAAAGAGTCCAATTGGACTCCTCCAGAAGACCACTGCCCTCGACAGGACATGTATGCCCAAACCATCAGGAGGTGCGTTAACACCAGATTCATCAGCTACACTCACAAGACAGCCCCGAACATCACCCAAGCACAATGTAACGCCATCCACGCTCTCAAGACCAACCGGAACACTGTCATCAAACCAGCAAACAAAGGAAGAGCCATCATCATACTGAACAGAATGGATTACTGCAAACAAGTGTACCAATAACTGAACAACGAGGAACACTACAGACAGTTACCTGCAGATCCAACCAAAGTACACACCTGTCAACTCAACAGACTGATCAAGACCTTTGATCCAGACCTTCAGAGCACCCTCCGTGCTCTCATCCCACGTACTCGCCGTGTTGGAGATCTCTACTGCCTCTCGAAATACACAAGGCAAACACACCCGGCCGTCCCATCGTATCAGGCAATGGGAGCCTGTGTGAGAACCTCTCCGAGAACCTCTCCGGCTACGTCAAGGGTGTCCTGAAACCCATTGTACAAAGAACCCCCAGCTTTTGTCACGACACTACGGGCTTCCTACATAAATTCAGCACACATGGAGCAGTTGAACCAGGGGCACTCCTCGTCACAATGGATGTCTCACTGCTCTACACCAACATCCCCCACAACGATGGCATTGCTGCAACTGCCTCAATACTGACAACTGCCAATCTCCAGATGCAATTTTACAACTCATCCACTTCATCCTGGACCACAATGTCTTCATCTTCAACAACCAGTTCTTCATCCAGACACACGGAACAGCCATGGGGACCAAATTCACACCTCAATATGCCAACATCTTCATGCACAGGTTCAAACAAGACCTCTTCACCACAAAGGACCTTCAACCGATGCTACACACTAGATACATCGATGACATTTTCTTCCTTTGGACTCATGGTGAACAATCACTGAAACAACTATATGATGACATCAACAAGTTCCACCCCACCATCGGACTCACCATGGGCTACTCTCTGGAATCGACTGCATTCTTGGACACACTCATCGCCATCAAAGGCGGTCACCTCAGCACTTCACTGTACTGCAAGCCCATGGATAACCTCAAGATGCTCCACTTCTCCAGCTTCCACCCTAAACACATTAAAGAAGCCATCCCCTACGGACAAGCCCTCCGTATACACAGGATCTGCTCAGATGAGGAGGATCACAACAGACAGCTCTAGACGTTGAAAGATGCCCTCATAAGAACAGGATATGGCGCTTGACTCATCAATGACAGTTCTGACACGCCACAGTGAAAAACCACACTGACCTCCTCAGAAGACAAACACGGGACACAGCAGACAGACTACCCTTCGTCGTCCAGTACTTCCCTGGAGTGGAGAAGCTGCAAGATCTTCTCCATAGCCTTCAACATATCGTCGATGAAGACAAATATCTCACCAAGGCCATCCCCACACCCCCACTTCTTGCCTTCAAACAACTAAACAACCTCAAACAGGCCACTGTGTGCAACAAATTACCCAGCCTTCAGGAGAACAGTGACCACGACACCACACAACCCTGCCTCAGCAACTTCTGCAAGGCATGCCAGAACAGCAATATGAATTCCATCATCTCACGTGAGAACATCATCCACCAGGTGCATGATACACACTCTTGCAACTCAGCCAACATTGTCTATCTGATACGCTGCAGGAAAGGATGTCCTGAGACTTGGTAATTGGGGAGACCACGCAGACGCTACAACAAAGGATGAATGAACACTGTTCGACAATCACCAGGCAAGAGTGTTCTCCTCCTGCTGGGGAACACTTCAGCGGTCACGAGCATTTGGCCTCTGATCTTCGGGTAAGCGTTCTGCAAGGCAGCCTTCGCGACACACGACAGCACAGAGTCACTGAGCAGAGACTGATAGCCAAGTTCCACACACGAGGACGGCCTCAACTGGGATCTTGGGTTCACGTCACACTGTCTGTAATCCCCATGACTTGTCTGGGTTTGCAAAATCTCACTAATTGTCCCGTCCAGAGACAATACACATCTCTTTAACCTGTGCTTAACCCTCTCTTCACTCACATTGTCTGTATCCTTAAGACTTGATTACCTGTAAAGACTCGCATTCCATCCATTATTTTGTAAATTGAGTTTGTGTTTATATATGCTCTGTTTGTGAACAGAAATCCCACTCACCTTAAGAAGGAGGGACACTCCAAAACTTGTGTACCAAATAAACCTGTTGGGCATTAACTTGGTGTTGTGAGACTTCTTACGATAGCAGGGGAGTCAGTGATAGTAAGTCCCAGGGTGTTGATTGTTGGGGGGATTCAGTGATGTTAACTCCCAGGATGTTGATAGTGGGGGGATTTAGTGATGGTAACCCCCAGGATGTTGATAGTGGGGGGAGTTAGAGATGGTAACGCCCAGGATGTTGATAGTCGGAGGATTCAGTGATGGTAACCCCATGATGTTAACAGTGGGGGGACTCAGTGATGGTCACCCCAGGATGTTGATTTGGGTGGGGGGGGATTCAGTGACGGAGAGGGGCCGCGCGGTGCGGGGACAGGCCGGGGGGAGGAGGAGGAGGAGGAGGAGAGGGGCGAGGGCTGGGGGAGAAGGGATGGAGGGATAGGAGAGGGGCCGAGGGGAGTGGGGTTGGGGGGTGGGTAGTATTGTGTGAATCATCATCAAAGGGGTATAGGGGGAATTGGACAGACCGAGTGAGGTGAGAAACTTCAGCTATCATATGTACAGGGACTCAAACCCGATCAGGAAGAACAAGGGGGAGATTACATTACAGATCGTGGCCCCAACACCCCCACACATAGCTCTCAGATAGCAAACCCAAAACAGAACAATGAGGGCCCTGTCAACTTTTAATATGTGATATTAAAATAATTCGGACTAACAATGACAATAATTCGGACTAACAATTCTCTCCCAAGTGTGCGCATTCACAGCCGCACACCCAATCCCGGGGGATTGGCAGGGTAGATACAGGGGGATTGGCAGGGTAGATACAGGGGGATTGACAGGGTAGATACAGGGGGATTGGCATGGTAAATTTACAGAATTAGCAGTACAAAACCTTACTGCACTAGCGCACACAGCGCTGTGTATTACTGAGAGGTGACCCCTTCCACCTTAGACGCAGCAAAAGAGGAGGCAATTGCTGGGCTTCAGGGATTTGGATTTGTTGGATACAGATGATTTCTTGCTGTCAGGCATTGAGGAGGGATGAATCTGGGCCCCAGTTACCTGAACATCACATACCCAGCTCCCTGGGGTTACAGTGAAATGGTAAAACAGTCAGTAGCTTTAGGAACACCAGGCAGGACACAACAGCAAGGGTTTCACTAGACCGAGATCCAGGCGCATAGCAGCTCGGGGCGCACAGCGGCACAGGCACACACTGGCACTCCTCAATTCCCAAAACACACCCATTAATCCCAACCATCCCCAACCCCCTGAAACACCCCCACCCCCTCCTTACCCCCCACCCCTCCCACCCTCAATCGTCCTGCTCCTCCCTCACATTCCCCCATCCATTTCCACTCCCGATCCCTCCCCATCCATTCCCTCGCCCCGACCCGCCAGCAAGACACAGAAAAGGCAGGAAAGTCACAGACAGAAGGAGGAGACACAGACGAACGAGGAAAAGGACAGGAAGAAGCTCCAGAATACCTCTTTCAGAAGGTTTGGAGTTATGCTTTTGTTTGCATCTATCTGCAACAGAGAAGATAAAGAGAGTGAAAAGATTGGAAAGAACAGCTGCCGCTTATTTTAAATTTAAATAAAGGGGTGGGTTGAGAGGAGAAGTTCCAGGTACCTGCGGGCCAGCAGGGAGGTACATGCACATCATGCAGAACCACTCAACGCTCACACATGCTGACAGAGAGAGATCCCAGACAGTCAGTACATCAACACCCCAACTTCCCCTCCCCAGACCCCACACAGCCCCAAACTCTGCGGCAGTCAGTCTGACACAGCACCTGGCACCGTTTAGCTAACAGGCTAAAGTACGTTTCGCAGTCTCGGGCAAACAGTCTCGAACAGAGGCTACTCTCACCGATATCTCCCAGGTCAGCTCTCACATCGGTTCCAAGGTGAAGGCAATGCTGGCTGCAGGTTAGGTGTAAAGATTTGCATTCTAATCAGTAATCTGTAAACTGTCTGTCTAATATACTCTGTCTGAGGCCAGAACTCTCCATTCACCTGACGAAGGGACTAACCCGAAAGCTAGTGAAGTGTACTATCACATAAATCGGTTGGACTTAAACCTGGTGTTGTCAGACTTTTTACTGTGCTGTCACAGACACAATGTCCACACTGATCAAGATTTCATTGTTGATATTCTACCAATTGTTATTAATTTGTATTAGTTACCACGGATACAGCACAGGCTGATATCACCAATTCCCTTTCATCCATAACACTTCAAAGGGTCAATATTGTCTGAGTATCACCATGTACAGAGTAATACAGGGCAACAATGCTCTCACAGAGTATAATTGTTATATTATCCAGGTTATCAATGCCAATATCACCCCCAATATACAGAGCATAATTGTTATATTATCTAGGTTATCAATACCGATATTACCCCCACTATACAGGGTATAATTGTTATATTATCTGGGCTATCAGTGCTGATATTATCCACAATATACAGAGTATAATTGTTATATTATCTGGGTTATCAATACCGATATTACCCCCACTATACACAGTATATTTGTTATATTATCTGGGTTATCAATACCGATATTACCCACAACATACAGAATATAATTGTTATATTATCTGGGTTATCAATACCAATATTACCCCCACTACACAGGGTATAATTGTTATATTATCTGGGCTATCAGAGCTGATATTATCCACAATATACAGAGTATAATTGTTATATTATCTGGGTTATCAATACCGATATTACCCCCACTATACAGAATATAATTGTTATATTATTTGGGTTATCAGTGCTGATATTGTTCAGGGTCTTGCTGCTATTGACAATGTGCCATTGAATAGAAACAGCATCAGACAGTTAGCAATGCTATTGGGGCATTATTGGGGAGACCAGCCAGGACACTGGGTCCCACCTCCCCAGGACCCACCCCTCGTCGTGCCAGACCCTGAGCCTAGCAGCCAAGTTTTCACCTTGCTGTACAGGCTGTGAAAGCTGCTCCTCCGCACATTATTGTAACTAATACTGTGCAGCTTCTCAATGTTTCCCCTGGGTTTTACACAGATATCTGTCCTGGTACTGAACCGTCACAGCCTCCAGTACTCGGTCTGTTATAACTGACCAGTGAGGGGGTAAGGATTACCGACAGACGGAGCAGATTAACCATTCAGAGGTTTGCTGATTCCCATTGCTGAGGTTAGACACTGGGATTCGAGGCACTGGACAACAGCTTTGACCCCGAGCTGATCGCAGTGACCGCAACCCCACCACCGACACAGACAGACACACAAGCTCCCATACCTTTATGTACTAAACTCCTTTGACAATCCGGAAAATCAATCAGTGATCATTCATGGAGGCTCCCTCTCCCTCTCTCCCCCACCCTGTCCCGTCTCTCTCTCTCTCTCTCTCCCCGCCTTGCCCCGTCCCTCTATGCCTCGCCCCACCGTCCTGTCTCTCTCTATACCACCCTGTCTCTTTCTTTCTCCCCCCCCGTCTCTCTCTCTCTCTACCCCCCCATCCCTCCCCTGCTCCAGCTCCCCCTCCCCATCCCTCTCTGTCTCCCCCTCCCCGACCCTCTCTCCGTCTCCCCCTCCCCGTCTCCCTCTCCGTTTCTCAGATTCTTCATTTCTGACTGCAGGTCAGTTGTGAAAATAGCTTCATTTGCTGCCAACTTCTCATTATTTAATGTGAAGGAGGATGAATTAGATCCTGAATCTAAGTCATAGAAAAATCATAGAATCGCTACATTGCAGAAGGAGGCCACTCGGCCCATCGAGTCTGCACCGACCATAATCCCACCCAGGCCCTATTCGCATATCCCTACATATTTACGCTACTAGTCCCCTGACACTAGGGTCAATTTACCATGGCCAATCCACCTAACCTGCACATCTTTGGACTTTGAGCATCTTGGCTTAAAGTGGAAGCATCCAATTGGGGGTTTAATTAGTGTCAGGCATTGAGATAGATGGAGATGCAGTCTTGGGGAAATGACATTCCTGGTACACCAACTCCACCACCCAGGCTGAGCTCACGAGCAGCTCCCGAGAATACGCCAGGGATTCAGTTAAAGGCCCCTGGGAACAACATTACGGCACGGTGGCACAGTGGGTTAGCACTGCTGCCTCGCAGCGCCGGGGACCCGGGTTTGATTCCCGGCTTGGGTCACTGTCTGTGTGGAGTCTGCATGTTCTCCCTGTGTCTGCGTGGGTTTCCTCCCACAGTCCAAAGATGTGCAGGTTAGGTGGATTGGCCATGCTAAATTGCCCCTTCCTGTCAGAAGGTAAATGTGTGTGGTTACGGGGAGAGGGCCATATTGGGGTTGTTATTGGTGCAGTCTCGATGGGCCGAATGGTCATTTCTGCACCGCTAGGATTCTGTGAGGACAGGCTCAAGAATATCAAACTGCAAAGGGAGTGGCGGTTTATATTGCACGAGGAAAGGGTGCAGATTGGCCAGCAAGCTGACTCTTCATTGGTCGAGATGTTGCTAAGGAGAATGCACCAGGGAGCTGTTGTCCCCACCATTTTTAGTTTAAATCACTGACGCAATGCCTGGACATGTTTCTTTTGCCTGCTGAATTAACACGGTTAAGGTAAACAAAAGCATTGGGAGGAAATACATCCTAATCTCCATGGCAACGCCATGACCACGGTCAACATGCCAACCAATCAGCATCCTTTCCACGCACAGTATGAGCTATGACTCCCTTTGAAATGTGGTATTCTTGTGTTTGTCTCGTTCAGCACGAGATAAAAAGCCTCGGTGACCCGTTGCAGTTTTTAAGTGATGTTCAGGTTCTGCTTTACAAAGCGATTTGAAAAAACTGCTGGATGGCCATAGAGGCACAACTGGTTCACTAATGCCCCCTGAGGAGTGAAACCCCTTGCCCTGAACTGGCCTGGACCGCCAGGCTCACACAGTGTCTGCTTCACGGAGGAAACTGCACACAAAGCACT
This sequence comes from Carcharhinus amblyrhynchos, assembly GCF_965287045.1. Taxonomy (NCBI): domain Eukaryota; kingdom Metazoa; phylum Chordata; class Chondrichthyes; order Carcharhiniformes; family Carcharhinidae; genus Carcharhinus; species Carcharhinus amblyrhynchos. Next base: position 8,849 of record NW_027650121.1, read on the forward strand.
TAGCTGCGTCAAAGCAGAGTCGAGAGAGAATGCTCTCAGGGTAACTAAGGGACTGGTGATAAATAGCGACCCCGGGAGTGCGTAACAAGAAACTCATCAGAGATTCATTAATCCCTTCTCTGTACCAGCAAGGAATAAAGAACACATGCAGACAGAGATTTATTCAGGAGCAAGCTAACCTCACAGAGGCAGTAATACAGCGGTAGACTGACAGAAAGCACGGACTGTTTCAGCAAAGCTCAGCCAATGCCTTATTCATAGAGTCACTGCAGTGCAGAAGGAGGCCATTCAGCCCATTGCACTGACTCTCTGACAGACTATTTTACCCAGGCCCTCTCCCTGCCCTATCCCTGTAGTCCCACACATTTAGTGTGGCCAATCCACCTAACCTACACATCTTTGGACACTAAGGGGCAATTTAGCATGGCCAATCCACCTAACCTACACATCTTTGGACACTAAGGGGCAATTTAGCATGGCCAATCCACCTAACCTACACATATTTGGACAGTAAGGAGCAATTTAGCATGGCCAATCCAACTTACCTGCACCCCTTTGGACACCAAGGGGCAATGTGGCATGGCCAATCCACCTAACCTGAACATCTTTGGAGTGTGGGAGGAAACTGGAGCACCCGGAGGAAACCCACACAGACATGGGGAGAACGTGCAAACTCCACACAGACAATGACTCAAGGTAAGAATCGGACTCGGATCCCTGGCGCTGTGAGGCAGCAGTGCTAACCCACTGTGCCACCGTGCTGCCCCTGGTCCCTGGCACTGTGAGCCTGCAGTGCTAACTACTGTGCCAGCCTGGGTCCCTGGCACTGTGAGGCAGCACTGCTAACCACTGTGCCACCCGGGAGTCCAAGACAATATGTGTTTATTCAGCGATGTTTATGACGCGACACTCTCTCAGCTGAAGGTTCTCAGAAACGGATTGAGATTCAATGAGAAGCATCTACACTGGGACATGAACTGACGCTCTCCACATTGCTCTGGTGCTGTAATGGTGAACTGTAGTCCATGTTATCTCAATCCTGGCGGCCTGAAGCACTGAGGCGCCCTCCCACCCCACCGTACAAATCACGCAGCTGGTTCCAATCACTGAATTAACCATCGATCTGCTGTCACTGGAGTTTCCACTGCACACCCCTAACATCTGGTAACACTGACAGCCCATTAGGGGGAGTCTGACTGGCTCCAGCTGTTAAACATTCATGTTCACAAGCTGTCCTCAGGAAGCAGAGGGTGGGGATAAACGGGTGCTTCTCTGGCTGGTGAAATGTAACTAGCAGGATGCCACAGGGGTCAGTCCCCGGACCTCAACCGTTTACAATCCATATCAATGATCAGCAAACATTTACGGATCAGCAAAATTTACGGATGATGCTAACATAGGTGGGAAAGCAGAGTAGATAAAGATTTTACACACGGATATAGATAGGCTCGGAGAATGGGCCAGAATCTGGCAGATGGAGTTCAGTGTGCATCAGTGTGAGGTTGTCCATTTTGACAGAACAAACAAATGACCTAAATGCTAATTTTAAATGCTTCTGGGCAGCGGGATCCGGGTGTCCGTGCTCTGGGCAGGGGGATCCGGGTGTCCGTGCTCTGGGCAGGGGGATCCGGGTGTCCGTGCTCTGGGCAGGGGGATCCGGGTGTCCGTGCTCTGGGCAGGGGGATCCGGGTGTCCGTGCTCCGGGCAGGGGGATCCGGGTGTCCGTGCTCCGGGCAGGGGGATCCGGGTGTCCGTGCTCCGGGCAGAGGGATCTGGGTGTCTGTGCTCCGGGCAGAGGGATCTGGGTGCCTGTGCTCTGGGCAGGGGGATCTGGGTGCCTGTGTTCTGGGCAGGGGGATCTGGGTGCCTGTGTTCTGGGCAGGGGGATCTGGGTGTCTGTGTTCTGGGCAGGGGGATCTGGGTGTCTGTGTTCTGGGCAGAGGGATCTGGGTGCCTGTGTTCATGAGTCACTGGAAGTCGGTATGCAGGTGCAGCATGTAATAAAAAAGGCCAAGGGGGTGTGGGCATTTATTGGAAAGGGACTGGATATAAAAATAAAGAAGTGTTGCTGCAATTGGACAGGGTGTTGGTGAGACCACATCTGGAGTAGTGTGTCCAGTTTTGGTCTCCTGACTTGAGGAAGGATGTGATGGCATTGGAGGCAGTTCAGAGGAGGTTCACCAGATTGATTCCAGGATGAAAGAGTCGGTTAAAGAGTTTGGGCTTGTACTCACTGGAGTTTAGAAAGATGAGAGGGGACCTGATCAAGGTACATAAAATTCTAAAAGGGGTTGATAAAGTAAATGTAGACCAAATGCTTCCCCTTGTGGGACAATCTGGAACAAGAGGTCACAGGTAGAAGTTGAGATGGGGCAGCTTCAACACTGAGATGGGGAGGAACTACTTCTCTCAGAGGGTTGTGAATCTGTGGAGCTCTCTGCCCCAGAATGCAGTGGACACAGAATCAATCAACAGATTCGAGAAATAGATACGTTTCTGAGGAAAAGCACGATTAAAGGCAGGAACAGGAAACAAAGAACAAAGAAAATTACAGAACAGGAACAGGCCCTTCGGCCCTGCACTGACCATGCCGTCCCTTCCGGGGACCAAATCCCTCTATTCCCAACTTATTCATGAATTTGTCCAGATGCCCCTTAAAACTCAATATCGTATCCACTTCCGCTACCTGCCCCAGCAGCAAGTTCCAGGCTTCCACCGCCCTCTGTGTGGAAAAATCTGCTTCGTACATCTCATTTAAACCTTACCCCTCGCACCTTAAACCTCCGCCCCCTAGTAATTGACTCTTCCACCCTGGGGAAAAAGCTTCTGACTATCCACTCTGTCCCTGCCTCTCATAATCTTGTAGACTTCTATCAGGTCTCCCCTCAACCTCCGTCGCTCCAGTGAGAACAAACCAAGTTTCTCCAACCTCTCCTCATAGCTAATGCCCTCCATACCAGGCAACATCCTGGTAAATCTTTTCTGTATCTTCTCGAAAGCCTCAACATCCTTCTGGAAGTATGGCAACCAGAATTGAACACTATATTCCAAGTGCAGCCTAACTAAGGTTCTATAAAGCTGCAACATGGAGTTGAGGCCAGGCTAAGATCAGCCATGATCAGGCTAAATGGTGCAGCAGACTCAAGGGGCTGAACTGCCCACACCTGCTCCTCCTAAGACACAGGAGCAGAATGAGGCCACTCAGCCCATCGAGTCTACTCCACCATTCAATCACGTTTTCCCACTGATATTTTTCTCATCTGCATAACCCTTGATCCCCTTATTAATCAAGAACCTATCTATCTCTGTCTTAAAGACACTCAATAACCCGGCCTCCACAGCCTTCTGCGGCAAAGAGTTCCACAGATTCCCCACTCTCTGGCTGCAGAAATTCCTCCTCATCTCTGTTTTAAAGGATCGTCCCTTTAGCCTGAGGTTGTGCTCTCTGGTTCTAGTTTTTCCTACTAGTGGAAACACCCTCTCCACGTCCACTCTATCCAGGCCTCGCAGTATCCTGTAAGTTTTAATAAGGTTCCCCCCTCATCCTTCTAAACTCCAATGAGTACAGACCCAGAGTCTTCAACCATTCCTCATACCACAAGCTCTTCATTCCAGGGATCATTCTTGTGAACCTCCTCTGGACCCTTTCCAAGGCCAGCACATCCTTCCCTAGATATAGGGCCCAAAACTGTTCACAATACTCCAAAAGGGGTCTGACCAGAGCCTTATACAGCCTCACAAGTACATCCCTGCTCTTGTATTCTAGCCTTCTCGACATGAATACTAACATTGCCGTGTTCACCTCTCAATACTTAGGGTGGGAAAACCTGATCCACGCCACCACTCCCATCCAGGGCTTCTCAATCCCAGCCACTCCCTGCAGGAGCGTTGGAAGGTGCATGCGAACAGGAGCAGCCTTCCTCAATGCTATGTTCACAAGATGTGCGGGGAAGGGAGGGAATAATGGGGGAATGGAGCAATACAGATTGAAGGAAGCAGGAAAATGAATGGCAGATTGGCCAGTCAGGCTGCTGGAAGGGAGGAAGGCAGGGTACTTACTGTCACAAGCATAGGGTTTCTCTCGATCCTCTATGGCAGCAGCGTCCATCGCTTTCTTCCTCGCGCTCCTCCCAACTCCTTTCCCCTGATTGGACAGACAAACAACCTCCCCTCAGTACATCTGTCAAAATTAACCACGCAGCTTCATCCCGAGAAAACCCGCCTGTTTCTAAAGCTGGGTCACAAAACATGCAACTACTGCCAACTTGGTGTTTGTACAATTGTTTGGTCAACAGATAGTTTTTTTTCCCCCATATTCTTGAGTTTTTTTTAAGGAAAGGAACAGGTGGATGCAGGACAGAGACAGAGACACAGGCAGAGACACAGACACAGAATCAGTAACTGCTCTCTCTCTGCCACAGTTCATAGCTTTTAGCTCAAAGCCACATCTGAATAGTAAAAATAGCAGAGAAGCCAATGATTCTGGAAGGGAAAACCTGGTCATATTTTGAGAGCGACTCAAAAGAAATTGCTTCTTGTGGTTACTAAGTGTGAATTGTAATTCTCCCAGCAGCATTCCATTAGAATAGTGTTTGACTGGGTTGTTAATAGTCTCATTAACCTGCTCACTGTGAGATTGATAAATAAACTGTTACTTGTTGCTTTTACAGAGAGTCTCAAGAGTTATTTTGATTTAACCACGTGAAGCTTCTGAAGAGCAGATTGGCCTATTTCTCACACACACACTAACAGATTAGAAAGCGAGGTATGATCCATCCCTAACCAGCCCGTCTCTTACTGGGCCGTTTACTGGTAGGGGCCACATTGCTGAGGCTCTGGAGTCACACGCAGGCCAGCCCGGGCGAGGCTGGCGGATTTCCTCCGGAAGGGGTGCCCGCGCTCACACTTTATAGCACCGCTGATACAAGCCAATACCTTAGCACGACCTTTACTCCGACGTTTTGGCAGATCTTCCTCATAATCCTCATCATCCAGATCATCGAGGAAATCATCCGGATCCAGGATTCGCTGCAAACACACCAGGAATATCAGAAACTGCCCACTCAGAGAATGGTCTGACAGACAATCAGAGACCCCACCCCACCGTCAGTCACCCAGCACCTTTAAATATCCCACCCAGTCTAACCTTACTCTCCCCACACCCTTTAATATCCCACCCAGTCTAACCCAACTCTCGCCCTCACACCCCGCACCCTTTAATATCCCACCCAGTCTAATAACACTCTCCCCGCACCCTTTAATATCCCACCCAGTCTAACCCCACTCTCGCCCTCACACCCTCACCGTTTAGTACCCATCCAGTCTAACCTCACTCTCCCCTCACACCCCGCACCCTTTAATGTCCCACCCAGTCAAATAACACTCTCCCCCTCACCCTTTAATATCCCACCCAGTCTAACCCCACTCTCCCCTCAATCCCCGCACCCTTTAATATCCCACCCAGTCTAAACCCCTTCTCCCCCTCACTCCTCACACCCTTTGACATACCATCCAGTCTAATCCCACTCCCCCCTCACCCCCCACATCTTTAATATCCCTCCCTCACCTTCAGTCAGTACTGAGGGAGCGCCGCACTGTGGGAGGGTCAGTGCCGAGGGAGCGCCGCACTGTGGGAGGGTCAGTGCCGAGGGAGCGCCGCACTGTGGGAGGGTCAGTGCCGAGGGAGCGCCGCACTGTGGGAGGGTCAGTGCCGAGGGAGCGCCGCACTGTGGGAGGGTCAGTGCCGAGGGAGCGCCGCACTGTGGGAGGGTCAGTGCCGAGGGAGCGCCGCACTGTGGGAGGGTCAGTGCCGAGGGAGCGCCGCACTGTGGGAGGGTCAGTGCCGAGGGAGCGCCGCACTGTGGGAGGGTCAGTGCCGAGGGAGCGCCGCACTGTGGGAGGGTCAGTGCCGAGGGAGCGCCGCACTGTGGGAGGGTCAGTGCCGAGGGAGCGCCGCACTGTGGGAGGGTCAGTGCCGAGGGAGCGCCGCACTGTGGGAGGGTCAGTGCCGAGGGAGCGCCGCACTGTGGGAGGGTCAGTGCCGAGGGAGCGCCGCACTGTGGGAGGGTCAGTGCCGAGGGAGCGCCGCACTGTGGGAGGGTCAGTGCCGAGGGAGCGCCGCACTGTGGGAGGGTCAGTGCCGAGGGAGCGCCGCACTGTGGGAGGGTCAGTGCCGAGGGAGCGCCGCACTGTGGGAGGGTCAGTGCCGAGGGAGCGCCGCACTGTGGGAGGGTCAGTGCCGAGGGAGCACCGCACTGTGGGAGGGTCAGTGCCGAGGGAGCGCCGCACTGTGGGAGGGTCAGTGCCGAGGGAGCGCCGCACTGTGGGAGGGTCAGTGCCGAGGGAGCGCCGCACTGTGGGAGGGTCAGTGCCGAGGGAGCGCCGCACTGTGGGAGGGTCAGTGCCGAGGGAGCGCCGCACTGTGGGAGGGTCAGTGCCGAGGGAGCGCCGCACTGTGGGAGGGTCAGTGCTGAAGGGACGCCACACTGTTGCTAGAAACAGATGACACTGCTGCGTGTGGGATCGTGCTGTGCACTAACTAATGGCTGTGTTGATTACATTCTGACAGTTTCCGACCCTCAGGGCAAGTTTCCACCTCCCTGTGACCAGGCTTGCTGCCAGCTCTGTGTAAAGTCCTTGTGACAAGAACTCAATTCCTTCTGTGCATCCGCAATAGATCAGCACACCTTCCTTGCACGGCTGTTGTTCACAGGGTAATCATTAAGGCTGTCGTCGTCTCTGTGGTCAGATAATCCTCGCTGTTTCTCCACTGCCTCCCCTCGTAACAACGCTTCCAGACTGCTGCCATCAGGAGGAACAAGACTGTCCTTCTTCAAGCCCAAATCCAACTCTGTACATTCAACAGAAAACATTTCACAGGATTAGACACAAGAGTAAATCTCCCTCTACTCTGTCCCCCCTCAAACACTCCTAGGACAGGTACAGCACGGGGTTAGATACAGAGTAAAGCTCCCTCTACACTGTCCCCATCAAACACTCCCAGGACAGGTACAGCACGGGGTTAGATACAGAGTGAAGTTCCCTCTACACTGTCCCCCCATCAAACACTCCCAGGACAGGTACAGCACGGGGTTAGGTACAGAGTAAAGCTCCCTCTACACTGTCCCCCATCAAACACTCCCAGGACAGGTACAGCACGGGGTTAGGTACAGAGTAAAGCTCCCTCTACACTGTCCCCCCATCAAACACTCCCAGGACAGGTACAGCACGGGGTTAGATACAGAGTAAAGCTCCCTCTACACTGTCCCCCATCAAACACTCCCAGGACAGGTACAGCACGGGGTTAGATACAGAGTAAAGCTCCCTCTACACTGTCCCCCCATCAAACACTCCCAGGACAGGGACAGCATGGGGTTAGACACAGAGTAAAGCTCCATTTCAAACACTCCCAAGACAGGGTGGGGTGGGGTGGGGGTTAGGTGCATTGCCATTGCAGTGGGAGTACGTACTGGCTGTGAGCTGGGAAACTGCAGGTTTATTATGAAGAGCGGCATGGATTGGTGTTTGTTACTATGGTGAGTTCACTCATTCAGGGATTGTTTAATGTGCAGTACAGATGTCCCACACCCACGACCACTGACTCTCTGCCAGACCCACTTCGTTGCACACTGGGATCCCGGGATCTATTATTCAACAGTTGTCTCCGAATGCTCGGCCCAGGCGCAGACTGGTCATCGTCAGTACCTGGTTTCAGAGCTGCAAAGCTCAGGTGGGGGTCCTCAGGGGGGTGGGCTCTCCTCTTCTTCCTCCAGCGACGGGCAGGGTAGGTGTACAGCTGTCCGGGGGCCATTCCTGTGGAAGCGCGAGAGTAAACCTCTTCATTTCACTGCAACCTTCATTCCGAGCCCCAGACACTCCCCCCACACCCCCTCTCCCATACACTCCCCCACACCCTCTACACACACCCTCACTCCGAGCAGCTGGCCAAGCCCCAGACACTCACCCCACACCCCCTCTCCCATACACTCCCCCACACCCTCTACACACACCCTCACTCCGAACGGCTGGCCAAGCCCCAGACACTCACCCCACACCCCCTCTGCCATACACTCCCCCACACCCTCTACACACACCCTCACTCCGAGCAGCTGGCCAAGGCCCAGACACTCATCCCACACCCCCTTTCCCATACCACACCCTTCCAACCCCACCTACACATCTCCCCACCTCCCCCCCAACACCCAGACTCTCACCCTCACTCCGACCGGCTCGCCAACCCCCTGACATTCAACCCACGCGCCCTCTCTTACTACCCCTCCCCTGACTGCCCCAAGCCAGACACAGCAATGACCTACCCTCCCCCACACCCATCCAGACTCCCAAATTCACACACTCATTCCCACAGGATCCAGCGTCAGACCAGCACCCAACCAGCCACTGGGACCCCACCGGCTCTGCACCTCTGGCACGCCCCAACCGCCCTCCCCCCACACCCCTCTGGCCCCGCCTCCCCAGCAGCCCACCAACCCACCTCCCTGGGATCCCACTGGCCTCGCCCCAATACCCCTCCCCACCCATCTCCATGCCCCCATAGATCCTCTTGGCCTCATGATCCTAGTATCCTCCAGCCACCCTCGCAACCTCAGGCCACCACCACCCCCCCAACCCACCCTGTCCTTACCAGGTCCTCGGTGGCGTTTCTCCATCCAGATGTAACAGTTGCTCTGTGCCACCCCTGTCTGGGAGTCCAGGAAGGGCAGTCTGACACTCCTCTCCGCGCACAGCCTGGCATTGTAGTTGTGGCACTGCTCAATGGCATCCTTGTAGTACTGTTCCCCAATGCTGCCGGCGGTAATACAGTCACAGGTCAGTAATGGGGAGGGGAGGACCATTCCCCCCCCACCACACACACGGAGCAGATCATTCCCACAAACCCAGACACACGGCAAAAGCAGCCCCATTATCAAACTCTGATTAACCCTTTGTTTTCCCTCTCTCCGCTAAAGCACGTGGTGAGGATTGGAGAGAAGTAACAGGACAACAGATCCAGATTGGAACAAAGGTAATGATAACAGAAGTGTGACAGGACGAGGCAGTGATTGTAAACACAGTGCCAGAAACAGGACCAAACACAGTGTAAAATACTGAATAAAGGCCTCGGTATCCACACTATCTCAGTCCCTCATAATCTTCAACAATCAGGTTGCCCCTCAGTCTTCTCTGCTCCAGAGAAAACAACCCAAGCCTATCCAACCTCTCTTCATAACTTAAACGCTCCATCCCAGGCAGCATCCTCTGCACCCGCTTCAGTGCAATCACATTCTTCCTATAATGTGGCAACCAGAACTGCACACAGTGCTCCAGCTGTGGCCTAATAAGTATATCATACAGCTGCGTCATAACCTCCCTGCTCTTATTTTCTCTGCCTCAGCTAATAAAGGCAAGTTTAAAGTTTATTTACTAATGTCACAAGTAAGGCTTACATTAACACTGCCATGAAGTTACTGTGAAAATCCCCTAGTCACCACACTCCGGCGCCTGTCCTGGTACACAGAGAGAATTTAGCACGGCCGATGCACCCTAACCAGCATGCCAGTTCTGGTCGCCACGTTATGGGAAGGATGTGATTGCACTGGAGGGTGTGCAGAGGAGATTCACCAGGACGCTGCCTGGGATGGAGCGTTTGAGTTATGAAGAGAGGTTGGATAGGCTTGGGTTGTTTTCTCCGGAGCAGAAAAGACTGAGGGGCGACCTGATTGAGGTGTTCAAGATTATGAGGGATTGAGATAGTGTAGATACCAAGACCCTTACTTCCAGAGAAAACCCACGCAGACACAGGGAAGAACGTGCAGACTCCGCACAGACAATGACCCAAGCTGGGAATCAAACCCAGGTCCCTGGAGCTGAGAGGCAGCAGCGCTAACCACTGTGCCACCGTGCCGCCCAAGAGTCACATATGCTTACTTATCTACCTATCCTGTTGCCTACAGGGACCCATGGACATGTGCACCAAGGTCCCTCTGACCCTTTGTACTTCCTAGCATCCTACTTTACCTTGTTAATCCTCCCAAAATGCATCATCTCATACTTACCAGGATTCAGCAACCAACAAGGGAACAGGCTGTTCGATTTAGTAATTGTGCAACAAAATAGGGCTAATTATTAATCTTGTTGTAAAGGAAAAGTGACTATAATATGCCAGAATTTGACATTAAGTTTGAAAGAGATGTATTTCAATCCAAAACTGGGGTCATAAATCTAAATAAAGGAAACCATGAAGGGATGTGGGGTAAGGGTTGTCTATGGTCAGAGTCATAGCTGACATGACAAAGTTCCTTAGTCTTCTGAGAAAGTAGAGGCGTTGGTGGGGCTTTCTTAACTAGTGTCGGCGTGCAGGGACCAGAACAGGTTGTTGGTGATCTGGACACCTAAAAACTTGAAGCTCTCGACCCTTTCTAGTTCATCCCTGTTGATGTAGACAGGGGCATGTTTTCCTTTACACTTCCATGAAGTCGGTGACAATCTCCTTCATTTTGTTGACATTGAGGGAGAGATTACTGTCGCCGCCCCAGTTCACCAGATTCTCTGTCTTGCTCTACCTAGTGGTTGACCTTTAAAGGATATATAGTTTACAACAAAAATACATTCCTTTACCACACAAAATTCCAGCAAGTAGAGCTTGCATGCTCTCCCCATGTCTGCTGGGGGAGGTGCTCCAGTTTCCTCCCACAGTCCGAAAGATGTATGGGTTAGATGGGATTGGTCATGCTAAATTGACCCTAGTGATGGAGGCATTAGCAAGGTAAATATGTGGGGTTACGGGAACAGGGCCTGGGTGGAACTCTGGTTGGTGCAGATGGCTGTTTGATGGCTTCCTTCTGCACTGTAGAGATTCTATAATTAAGATAAATGGTATGGTGGCCTTCATTGCAAGAGGATTTGAGTGCAGCAGTGAAGATGTCTCATTGCAATGATAGAGGGCCTTGGTGAGACTATACCTGGAGCACTGTGTAGAGTTTTGATCTCCTTATCCAAGGAAAGGTATATTTGCCACATGCAAATTCCTGGGTTGCAGGGATTATTCTACGAGGAAAGATTAAATAGACTGGATCTTTATTCTTTCAAGTTGAAGGGGTGATCTCATTCAAACTTACAGTATTTTTTACAGGGTTCAATAGTGTAGATGCAGGAAGACTGTTTCCCCTGGCTGGTGGGGTGGAGGTGGTCTAGAACCAAGTGACACAGAATAAGGGGCTGCTGTGAATGGAAATTGAGCGAGGTGAATTATTTGATAAGAACGCCAGATAGGAGGAAAACTCTCAAGACTGTGTCATGTGAATACACCTTAAAGGTATTTTGATAGGGAAGGAAAGCAGAAGAAGAAAGTTTTCGTGGTTATAACTCAAGTGTGAAGAACCAATGGCTCTGAATTTGACATTTCTCAAATTATAATTTCTCCGGGTGCTCCGGTTTTGGACTCCCACAGTCCAAAGATGTGCGGGTTAGGTTGATTGGCCATGCTAAAATTGCCCCTTAAGCGTCCTGAGATGTGTAGGTTGGCGGGTAAGATATGGGGTAGGGCCTGGGGGATTGTGGTCGGTGCAGACTCGATGGCCAAATGGCTTCTTTCTGCATTGTAGGATTTCTATGATTCTATAATGAGGACATTTTTCAAAACTGGAAGAAATTACTGAGTTACCTTCCAGAGGAAAATCAAACTGAGCTGAAAGAGTCAGTAATATCTCATGGACAAATATGTGGGAATAAGTTGGGAAGTGCTAGAATGGTTACATGTTATGTAGATGTGGGAAATGCTGTTCCAATTAAACAAAATCCTTGCAAAGGTGACCTTTTCAAGTTGGCACAGGTTCAGATGGAAAAGCTGATGCTTACTCGGTCTGAGACACAGCAGCCGAAAGTCTCGACTGGAGGAGAAGGAACCAGTTGCTGAACGAGGAAAGTGAAGAGGTTCGGAGACAGATGCAAATTAAACTGACTGTTTTGGAACATGTTCCTGAGGTGTTCAAATTGCAGGACTGTCGAAGACAGCTCATCATCTATAAAAGGTGTAGATGAATCAAGTGATATGTGACCTCAAAAAGGAGACTGAGTAGAAGTATCACGCTAATGCGGACTGCAGGAAAGTTACCGCAGTTAGAAACTCAGAATCTTATCCTGTTCTCCGGCTGGAGGACCGCATTGAGAAGGTGGGACAATCAACCTATACCTCCAAACTGGATTTATTCAAAGGTTACCAGCAGGTACCTTCATCTGAAAGGGCAAAGGAGGTGTCACCGAACGGTTTACACCAATTCAAAGTTATGCCATTTGGAATAAAAAAACACCTCAGCCACATTTCAACAGTTAACCAACAAGACCATTTCAGGAATCCCCAACTGCACAGTTTACAAAGGCCTTCTGGTGAGTTTTAGCCAGGCATGGAAAGGTCCCTTGAAGCATCTGGCAGAATTACTCCATCGACCTGAGGAGGCGGGTTTGTTGGTAAAACCGGCCAAGAGTGAGTTTGGAAAAGCCCAAGTCACGTTCCTCAGCCACACCATTGGACAGATGGCCCCATGGAACGTGAAAATGGAAGTTATTGGGGAGTTCCTTATACCATCGACACAAAGGTAAATACTGAGATTTCTGGGCCTGAGTGGTTTTTACTGTAGATTTGTGTCGAATCTTAACAGCGTGGTTGCTCCACTGACTGACCTGCTGAAGAAATGGAGCAAATTTATCGACTTCAGGAAGCGTAGGGGAGAACATGCCCGTGTACATCAACTGGCACAAAGTAGAAATGATCAAAAGCTTCAATTTTTTAGGTGTCCAGATCACCAACAACCTGTCCCAGTCCCCCCATGCCAACATTATAGTTAAAAAAGCCCAACAACGCCTCTACTTTCTCAGAAGACCTGTTAGCTACGACTCTCACCAACTTTTACAGATGGACCATAGAAAGCATTCTTTCTGGTTGTATCACAGCTTGGTATGGGCCCCTGCTCTGCCCAAGACCACAAGGAACTACAAAAGGTCATGATTCTAGCCCAATCCATCACACAAACCAGCCTCCCACCCATTGACTCTGTCTACACTTCCCGCTGCCTCAGGGAACAGCAGCCAGCATAATTAAGGACCGTACACACCCTGAACATTCTCTCTTCCACCTTCCTTTGGGAAAAAGGTACAAAAGTCTTAGGTCACGTACCAACCGACTCAAGAACAGCTTCTTCCCTGCTGCTGTCAGAGTTTTGAATGGTACTACCTTGCGTGAAGTTGATCTTTCTCCACACCCTAGCTGTGACTGTAACACTGCATTCTGCACCCTCTCTTTTCCCTCTCTATGAATGCTATGCTTTGTCCGGAAAGCATGCAAGAAACAATAATTTTCACTGTATTCCAATACGTGTGACAATAATAAAATCAAATCAAAATTTCAGTGGATGGTGGAGTGTCAACAGGCATTTGAAGGCTGTGTTAACCACTGCTCCTGTATTGGCTACAGCAAACCACACAAAACTATTCAAGGTGGCTAGCCATGAGTGATGTGGGTGTAGGTGCCGAGCTCTTGCAAGATTTCAACGAGTGGCCTATTAGATATTTCTCCTAAAATTTGGACGATCGCTGGGAGAAATATTCAATGACTGAAAAACAGACCTTGAGTTTGGTGCTGGTGATGCAACATTTTAACATTTATGTTTCCAGTAATTCATCTGAGATGGTTGTGTACACTGATCATAATCTATTAATGATTCTGGAAAAATCCAAGACTAAAAATGCCAGACTGTTTCGATGGAGTTTATTATTGCAGACATTCCATTTTAAAATTATACATGTGGCAGGAAGAGAAAATGAGATTGACGAAGCTTTGTCATGAATGTGATAAACAGGAGTGTTTGATGATGGACAAGGATTGAAATGGACTGTATTATTACGTTTGCATGCCTTGATGTTGTAAAAGGTATGTACATTTATTGTAGAGTATTAGCAATGTGAAACTGAAGGATTTGAAAAATAAAACCATCTTTGAATGTTGGTTCATTTTTTCCTCAAGAGGGGAGGTATGACATTAATGTACCTAGAAGAGTTTTTTTTTAAATCATGTTCTCTGCAGTTGTTAGCAGACCTTTTCAGTTTTGTTTTTCTCATTGTTGCTGGGCTGTCTGGAGGAATCCTTTTATTGCTACTTCAATGGCTTAAATGAGGTTTTGTTTATTTTTACTCTGGGATCTTTTATGAACTTGCATTGTGAGGGGGAAAGATTGATCGACAAATCATAGTTGAGCGGTTCTTCTCCAAGGAAGGTTCATTTTTCAGTTTAGTTTAGCAGGAGGCATGGTTAGTAAGTTTACAGATGACACCAAGATTGGTGACATGGTGGACAGTGAAGAATGTTATCTCAGATTGCAACGGGACCTTGATCAATTGGGCCAGTGGGCTGATGAATGGCAGATGGAGTTTAGTTTAGATAAATGCGAGGTGATGCATTTTGGTAGACTGAAGCAGGGCAGGACTTAGTCAGTTAATGGTAGGGCACTGGGGAGAGTTACAGGACAAAGAGATCTAGGGGAAAAATGGTGAAGCTTGGAGTTGAAGCCAAGGCGTACGTTTGTTTACAAGATTATATACTGAATTGTAAGCTGTGTTTAAAAAAATCTCGTTTTCACAAAAAAAGTCTTAAATATAATAAAATTGGAAAAAAAGAGATCTAGAGGTACACGTTCATAGCTCCTTGAAAGTGGAGTCAAAAGTGGACAGAGTGAAGAAGTCTTTCGGCATGCTTGGCTTCATCGGTCAGAACACTGAATACAGGAGATGGGGCATCATGTTGAAGTTGTACAAGACATTGGTACGGCCACACTTGAAATACTGTGTGCAGTTCTGGTCACCCTATTATAGAAAGGATATTATTAAAACTAGAAAGAGTGCAGAAAAGGTTTACTAGGATGCTTCCAGGACTTGAGAGACTGAATAGACTGGGACTTTTTCCTCTGGAGTGTAGGAGGCTGAGGGGTGACCTTATAGAGGTCTATAAAATAATGAGGGGCACAGATCAGCTAGATAGTCAATATCTTTTCCCAAAGGTAGGGGAGTTTAAAACTAGAGGGCACAGGTTTAAGGTGAGAGGGGAGAGATGCAGAAGTGTCCAGAGGGGCAATTTTTTCACGCAGAGGGTGGTGAGCATCTGAAACAAGCTGCCAGAGGTAGTAGTAGAGGCGGGTACAATTTTAAAAAGCATTTAGATAGTTACATGGATATGAAGGGTACAGAGGGATATGGGCCAAATGCGGGCAATTGGGATTTGTTTAGGGGTTTAAAAAAAAAAGGGCAGCACGGACAAGTTGGGCCAAAGGGCCTGTTTCCATGCTGTAAACCTCTATGACACTAGGGAGTGGACATCAAGCTAGAATGCAGTGTTTTTCTCTCTCTCTCTGGTTTTGGAAATGCTGCTGGTTAGCTGGAAATAAGGTTCCTAGCCTTCCTGGAATAGAAAATCTGCTGTTGGTAGTTGGCTTGCCTCGAGTCTCTCTCTCTCTCCCTGGTGTTCTGGGAAGCTGTTCTGACTTCAAACAGTTCTGGGTACATCCAGAGGGCTGCTAGACGTTGCAAGGCTGAAAAGTCAGGGTTTCAATTCTTCAACCAAAGGACTGAAGCTGTTCTGACTCTAAGCTCATCTGTGTGTGCCTTTGCAGCATTCAACTAAAGGGCTAAATTCCAGTATCATGTGAGCATTAGTCTTTGCTGGTTAAACTGGTGACAAAGGTTTTGCTTTTGGGATTTGTTGCATTGGAACAGTGTTTAGCTGTTAAGGTTGATGCTATATGATGACTATATTTCCCTCGTTTATAATTGGTAAAAGATATTACTAATGTTCTTACTATACATGTTAACTGTATTCTTAAATAAACTTTGTTTGGTAAAAGCTCCCTAGTGAATCATTGGAATCATAGCTGAAGTGAAATCTTTCGTGCTCACCCTAGCCAAATTCAAAATTTACGATCCAGGTGAACTTCATAAAACATTCCGCAGTTTCTGAACTATAACACTGGTCATTTTGGACTGAGATTCTGGGTGGGGAAATCACTGAAATTCCCTCCCCCAGAGTGGCTCGAAGCTGAATTATTGAGTATGTTCAGAACAGAGAGCGATAATTTCTAGATAGTAAAATCATAAAGGGATCATAGAGTCAGTGCAAGAGGAGGCCATTTGGCCCATCAAACCCACACCGAACCTCTGACAGAGCATCCCACCCAGGCCCTATCACCATGGCCAATTGGCCGAACCAGCACATCTTTGGACTGTTGGAGGAAACCGATGCAGACATGGGGAGAACATGCAGACTCCACAAAGACAGTGATTGAAGCCGGGAATTGAACCCGGGTCCCTGATGCTGTGAGGCAGCAGCGCGAGAAAGGGTAGTGCAGGAAAATGGTGTTAAATAGATCTGCCATGATTTCACTCAATGTCTGAGAGGGCTCGAAGGGCTGCTCATCCTCCTCCTATCCCTTAGGTTATTAATTGATATTTAAGAACTCCAAAGTGAATGATCCACACTTCCCAAAAGAGATTCATTTCCCACAGTTCTCACCAATCTATCAACGGCATGCAATTTTACATTTCCAGCTAACACAGAATCATACAGTGCAGAAGAGGCCCTCCAACCATCGAGTCTGCACTGGTATGTGAGAAACTCCTGAACTCCCACCTAATCCCATCTACCAGCACTTAGCCCATAGCCCCAAATGTTATGATGTGTCAAGGGCTTATCCAGGTATTTTTTAAAGGATGTATGGCATCCCGCTTCCACCACCCTCCCAGGCAGCATTCCAGATCCTCACTACCTTCTGGATAAAAAAGATTTTCCTTACATCACTCCCTAAACTTCCCATTTCTCATTTTTAACCTGTATCCCCTCGTAACAGACCCTTCAACTAAGGGGAACATCTGCTCCTTATCCACTCTATGTCTCTCATAATCTTGAGCGCCTCAATCAGGTCGCCCCTCAGTCTTCTCTGCTCCAGAGAAAACAACCCAAGCCTATCCAACCTCTCTTCATAACTTAAATGTTCCATCACAGGCAGCATCCTGGTGAATCTCCTCTGCGTCCCCTCCACTGCAATCACATCCTTCCTATAATGTGGTGACCAGAACTGCACACAGTGCTCCAGCTGTGGCCTCACCAAAGTTCTATACAACTCCATCATGACTTCTCTGCTTTTATAATCTATACCCCGATTGATAAAGGCCAATGTGCCATATGCCTTTTTCACCATCCTGTTAACCCACCTTTCTGCCTTCAGAGATCTATGTGTAAACACACCAAGATCCCTTTGTTCCGCAGAACTTCCAAGTGCTATGCTGTTCACTGAAATTTTCCTTGTCAGATTATCCCTCCAAAGCGTATCACCTCACACTTTTCAGGGTTAAATTCCATCTGCCACTTATCCACCCATTTGACCATCTTGTCTATATCTTCCTGTAACCCAAGACACTCAACCTCACTGTTAACCACCCGGCCAATCTGTGCGTCACCCGCAAACTTACTGATCCTACCCCTCCGCATCATTACTTATGTTGCTGCCAAGCTTTGTCTCTTCAGCAAATTAGGGCTTGAGGTTTTGAGTGCCGTGATCTAAACAGTTCAGAAAGCTGGGGCCCCCAACACAGACCCTGTGGGTATCAGCAAGGGGGGGGGGGGGGAGAAGGTAGGGGGGAGAGGGGAGTGGGGGGGTAGGGGATAGAGAGATGTGGCGGGGTAGGGGGAGAGATGTGGGGGTGGGGAGAGATGTGGGGGTGGGGAGTAGGGGGAGAGATGTGGGGGTGGGGGGTAGAGGGGAGGGGGGTAGGGGACAGAGAGATGTGGGGGGTGGGGGGAGAGATGGTGGGGTGGGGGGAGATGGGTTAGTGTCCCTCTCTCTCTCCAGCCGCTCCCTCAGTCTCTGGGCCGGACTCTCGCTCCCCGCGCGCTGTGTCCCGGCCTCGCTCTCAGGCGCTCTCCCTCTCTCTTCCCTCTCCCTTCCTCAGCCTCTCCCTTTCTCTCTCTTTCCCCTCCCCCTCTTTCTCTCTCCCCTCTCCTTCCTCCCTGTCTTTGCCCCCCATCTCTCTCTCCCTCTATCCCTCTCCTCCCTCAGCCTCTCTGTCTCTCTCGGCCGGACTCTAACTTACTTCTTCACAACGTTTTGAATCACCGCCGCCATCTTGCCCGCTCCCGCCGCCACCGCGCCTGCGCGGCCGCCGCTCTCACCGAGCACGCGCGCGCCCAAAGCGCGCGGGATACCGGCTGCGCCTGCGCGGCGCAGTCGTCGCCCATCCCCTCACTGCGTCTGCGCAGCTCTCATCCTTCCACTGCGCCTGCGCGAACCTCCGTCGCCGCCTCGCCTTCTTACTGCGCCTGCACCTCCTCAGTCCCCTCCCGCTGCGCCTGCGCAGTTCTCGGCCAACGCCCATTAACTCACTGCGCCTGCGCAACCACGGCTCACCGTCTCACTGCGCCCGCGCCGGCGCCACGGGTCCACCTTACCTGAGCGCCAGGCCCAGCACGTGGTCCGAACAGCAGTGAGCATGCGCATCCCGTCCTGAGCGCCCGAGGGCCTTTCGTGCCCCCAATCGGTGAAGGGCGGAATTGTCCAGAATATCTCGATTTTATCAATGGGACTGAGGAACTGGACAATATATAGAACATGGAACAGCCCAGTACAGACCCTTCAGCCCTCAATGTTATGCAAAGCTTTGTCTGAAACTCTGGTGTGCGCCATGTGCTTATCCAATAACGGCTTGAAAGTTCCTAAAGTGTCCGACTCCACTATAACAGCAGGCAGTGTGTTCCGCACCCCAACCACTCTCTGAGTGAAGAATCTACCTCAGACATCCCTCCTATACCTCCCACCATGAGCCTTATAGTTACGCCCCCAAGTAACAGCTACATCCACCTAGGAGCAGGAGGAGACTTTCAAGCCTGCTCTGGCACTCATTATGAATTCATGGCTGAGTGTCAAATTCAATATCCTGATTAGCACCCCACCTCTTTACCCCCCCCCCCCATAATCCCTCGATCCCTTTAGCCTCAAGAACTGTATCTAATTTTTCCTTACTTTGAAGAGGAAGAATTTTTATTCCACTAAAGTGAGATTAATTACACAGCAAGATCCAACAATTAGCAATGAGAGAAATGACCAACTTAAACTAATTCAACTAATTGTGGAGATGTTAGTTGGTGTATCCATCTTGGCACCAGGGAAAACACACAAAAATTTCCTAATAACGCCAGAGGTTTTTTTTAATTCATTTGAGGGACATGGGCGTCGCTGGCTGGCCAGCATTTATTGCCCATCCCCAGTTGCCCCTTGAGAAGGCGGTGGTGAGCTGTCTTCTTTAATCGCTGCAGTCCATGTTCTATGGATTGACCCAGAGTGTCGTTAGGGAGGAAATTCCAGGATTTTGACCCAGTGAAGGAACGGATGATATATTTCCAAGTCGGGATGGTGAGTGGCTTGGAGGGGGAGCTTGCAGGCGGTGGTGTTCCCCATGTGCCTGCTGCCCCTTGTCCTTCTAGATGGAAGTGGTTGTGGGTTTGGAAGGTGCTGCCTAAGGATCTTTGGTGAATTGCTGCAGTGCTACTGAGTGTCGGTGGTGGAGGGAGTGAGTGTAGATGTGGTGCCAATCAAGTGGGCTGCCTTGTCCTGAATGGTGTCAACCCATCCGGGCAAGTATTCCATCATACTCCCGACTTGTGCCTTCTTGATGGTGGACAGGGTCTGGGGAGTGACTGGGTAGTCACTCTCTGCAGGATTCCCAGTCTCTGACCTGTTCTTGTAGCCACTGTGTTCATGTGGAGTCCTGTTGAGTTTCTGCTCAATGGAAACCCCAAGAATGTTGACAGTAGGGGGGGGATTCAGTGATGGTTACACCACTGAACGTTAAGGGGCGCTGGTTAGAGTGTCTCTTATTGGCCATGGTCATTACCTGGCATTTGTGTGGCGTGGATGGTACTTGGGGCACTTGTCAGCCCAAGCCTGGGTATTGTCCAGATCTTGCTGCATTTGAACATGGACTGTTTCAGTATCTGAGGAATTGCTGACCAGTGCTGAACACGGTGTAATCATCAGCGAACATCCCCACTCCTGACCTGATGGAGGGAAGGTTATTGATGAAGCAGCTGAAGACTGTTGGGCCTCGGACGCTAACCCTGGAGAGGGACTCCTGCAGAGATGTCCTGGAGCTGGGATGACTGACCCTCCACCATCTCCCAATGTCCCAGGGATGACTCCGACCGGCTGAGAATTTTCTCCCTGATGTCCATTGATTCCAGTTTTGCCAGAGTTCCTTGGTGTCACACTCGCTCGAATGCGGTCTTCTCCAACAAGGGCAATCACTCTCATCGCTGGAATTCACCTCTTTTATCCATGTTTGAAACAAGGCTAGAATGAGGTCAGGAGCTGAGAGACACATGGAAAAAGGCCCTTCAGCCCATCATGCATCTGCCAGCCATCAAGTATTATCTATTCTAATCCATTTTCCAGCATTTAGTCCAAAGCTGTGTTGACTTCAGTGTTTCAAACACTCACCTGAACACTTCGAAAATGTTGTGAGGTTTCCTGCTTCCACCAGCCTCTGGGTGAAAATATCTTTCCTCATATTCCTTCTAAATAACCTGCCCCTTATATCGATGTCCCCTGGTTATAGATCCAACTACAAGACCCTTTCTCTCTATCCACTGTCAGATTGTCAGTACTAAGGGATAGTCAGTGCTGAGGGAGTGCCGCACTGTGGGTGGGTCAGTGCTGAGGGAGCGCCGCACTGTGGGAGGGTCGGTGCTGAGGGAGCGCCGCACTGTGGGAGGGTCGGTGCCGAGGGAGCGCCGCACTGTGGGAGGGTCGGTGCCGAGGGAGCGCCGCACTGTGGGAGGGTCAGTGCCGAGGATGTGCCGCACTGTGGGAGGGTCAGTGCGAAGGGAGCGCCGCACTCTGGGAGGGTCAGTGCTGAGGGAGCGCCACACTGTGGGAGGGTCAGTGCTGAGGGAGCGCCGCACTGTGGGAGGGTCAGTGCGAAGGGAGCGCCGCACTCTGGGAGGGTCAGTGCTGAGGGAGCGCCACACTGTGGGAGGGTCAGTGCTGAGGGAGCGCCGCACTGTGGGAGGGTCAGTGCGGAGGGAGCGCCGCACTGTGGGAGGGTCAGTGCTGAGGGAGCGCCACACTGTGGGAGGGTCAGTGCTGAGGGAGCGCCGCACTGTGGGAGGGTCAGTGCGGAGGGAGCGCCGCACTGTGGGAGGGTCAGTGCCGAGGGAGTGCCGCACTGTGGGAGGATCAGTGCCGAGGGAGCGCCGCACTATGGGAGGGTCGGTGCCGAGGGAGCGCCACACTGTGGGAGGGTCAGTGCTGAGGGAGCGCCGCACTGTGGGAGGGTCAGTGCTGAGGGAGCGCCGCACTGTGGGAGGGTCAGTGAGCCATTCACAATGGGAGGGACAGAATGCTATAATCGAGTGTCCTTCACTCAGATACAGGAAGTTTTGGGTTGAATAATTGCTGGATTCTGCCTGACTAGAGGTGCAGGGACCTCGCCCACCCTTTGACCTCATCAACTGACCCACGGGGGGGTCTATGGGGGCTTCAGTTGCCCCTGCAGTCACACAGGGCAAGATCTGTAACCTCTGGAATGAGGTATCAAGGTGGTCTGTGGATCAGGTGGGACAGATCGGGTGGTGTGGAGCAGAGGTACCAGCATTGTTTGGATGGGCTGAATGGTCTCCTTTTCCGTTGTGAAATTCCTGCTCTGGAAATGCAGGAAGGAGAATCCCGGCTGATTTAAGGTGTTGACATTGCCCCTTGAACCGTCAGAGGATTGATCTGTGACTGGAGAACAAGCATAACCACCCTCCCACCGAGTTATCCACCCCCTCACACCAGCTGGAAGGCTGGGTGGCCCTGACTCTCTGATAGACTTTCTCCAGCTCCTGACAGGACAGCCCATCCCTGTCCAACTTCCCCTGCCTCTGTCTCCGGGCTGTCTGCTCTCTGCAAGTCTCCCTTTGGGTTCCACTCACCCGACACTTGTTGCTTTTTCTCCCGTGGTTTGCTCCCAGCCCGACTCTCTCCCAGCCCTGAGCAGGTTTCTCCAGGCCCCGGCACACAGGGATATCCCCAGCCCATATCCTGGCTCTTCACTTCGCTCCGGGCTGTGCAATACCTACGCCCACGTCCCCCACCCCCTCCCTCCCCCCCCCACATCTCCACAAGCCTTCAGCAATTTGGGAAGTGGAACGATTGGCACTGGGAATCACCAACACTGACCGGCGGCATATCCGGGTCTCCAAGGGGCTGGAGTGGGGATGTCTCAGAGTTCCGGCAAAGCCAAAAGGATTTATATATGGGAGTGGGTTGCATTGACTTGCTTTGTAATACACTTCCCTAGAAAAGAGAGAGCCCTACAGTGCAGGAGGCCATTCAGCCCATCAAATCTGCACCAACACATTCACACCTAGATCCTGTCCCCCTAACTCCATACATTTATCCACCAATCCCTCTAAACCACACGTCCTGGGACAGCAAGGAGCAATTTAGCATGGCCAATCCACCTAACCTGCACATCTTTGGACACTGAGGGACAATTTAGCATGGCCAATCCACCTAACCTGTACATCTTTGGACACTAAGGGACAATTTAGCATGGCCAATCCACCTAACCTGTACATCTTTGGACACTAAGGGGCAATTTAGCATGGCCAATCCACCTAACCTGTACACCTTTGGACACTAAGGGACAATTTAGCATGGCCAATCCACCTAACCTGCACATCTTTGGACACTAAGGGGCAATTTAGCATGGCCAATCCACCTAACCTGTACATCTTTGGACACTAAGGGACAATTTAGCATGGCCAATCCACCTAACCTGCACATCTTTGGACACTAAGGGACAATTTAGCATGGCCAATCCACCTAACCTGTACATCTTTGGACACTAAGGGGCAATTTAGCATGGCCAATCCACCTAACCTGTACATCTTTGGACCCTAAGGAGCAACTTAGCATGGCCAATGCACCTAACCTGCACATCTTTAGGCACTAAGGGACAAGTTAACATGGCCAATCCACCAATCTAGTATCTTTGGATACTAAGGAGCAATTTAGCATGGCCAATCCACCTAACCTGCACATCTTTGGAGTGTGGGAGGAAACTGGAGCACCCGAAGGAAACCCACACAGACACAGGGAGAACATGCAGACTCCACCTCGTCAGTGACCCGAGCCGGGAATCAAACCCAGGTCTGTGGCACCGTGAGGCAGTGGTGCTAACCACTGAGAACCCATGCTGGCCCTTCCCTCAGCCTAGCCCCCCAGCACCACCTGCCCAGCCCCACCACCCCATCTCACCCCCGACCATCTCACCCCCGACCATCTCACCCACCTCAATCCAACCCCAGGCCCACCTCAAGTACAAAGGCTGATCTGACTGAGACAGGGTTGGATCAGATAGACAAGGAGGAACTGTTTAAGTCTTAATTTCTGGTTTAAACCCCAGTGAATCATCTTGGATTGCCGTAACTCTGGAAATGTTGGATTTTAACACAAGTGAGGAGAGTCTGGAGCAGAGTGTGAGCCAGCACTGAGTGAGTAAACACAGCAAAGGGGGGGTGGGGGGGGGAAACAGGAAGCTGGAGAAAACATCCCAGAGATTGTGAACCATCACTCACACTGAAAATATTTCCAAAACAGCAAATTTCCCAAGGCTATGGGAGAGGAGTCGAATCCTTCACATTCCCAACAGGAATTCCTATCTGTCTCAAACAATCCAGCTGGAAATTCATATTTCCCCACCCCCTCCCTCCCTATCTCTGTAACCTCCTCTGGCTCCTACACCCCCTCCCTATCCCTGTAACCTCCTCCAGCCCCTACACCCCCTCTCTATCTCTGTAACCTCCTCCAGCCCCTACACCCCCTCCCTATCTCTGTAACCTCCTCTGGCTCCTACACCCCCTCCCTATCCCTGTAACCTCCTCCAGCCCCTACACCCCCTCTCTATCTCTGTAACCTCCTCCAGCCCCTACACCCCCTCCCTATCTCTGTAACCTGCTCCAGCCCCTACACCCCCTCCCTCTGTCTGTCTCTCTCTCTCTGTCTCTCCCTCTCTCTGTCCCTCTCTCCCTCTGTCTCTCTGTCTCTCTCTCCCTCTCTCTCTCTGTCTCTCTCTGTCTCTCTCTCTGTCTCTGCACTCCTCCGAAAGATGCCTCTTTAAACCGAGCTGTTCTGTGTTTTTGGTTGGCTGTCCCTGATTATCTCCTCATTCTGTTTAAGAGCTGCTGCTGCCTTGTGATCATTTATTCCACTCGGGGAGTTTTCTCACTGATCTTGTTGCTCCTGGGGGAACAGTCACACCGCTTGTTCAGGAGCAGCGATGGTTTTTAGTGATCGATGTTTTATGGGGGGGGGTTTCTTTTAGATTGTGTCTATTTTGCCGAGAGAGTTTACGAAGCGACAGGGGAACAAGAGCTTGGAGAAAGAATGAGCTGTTGCTTAGCAACCAGGGGCCACCTTTAAGGAACTGACCTGAGCTGAAATCTTTCTTCCGCTCACACTGGTGGGTCTTACAGTCCCACCGATGGCGCAGGTTTTCTGGTGGTGATGGGTGCGTTCAGGGGTAAACCCTGTGAATAATGGCGGTACCATGAGTTCCCGCAGCCAGCGAGCAGCGTGCTGCCCCCTTGCTGCCAACTAGCACACCGCGGAGAGGGAGGCACAGGTTTAAGGTGCGAGGGGCAAGGTTTAAAGGAGATGTACGAGGCAGGTTTTTATACACAGAGGGTGGTGGGTGCCTGGAACTTGCTGTCGGGGGAAGTGGATACGATGGTGAGTCTTAAGGGTTGTCTTGAAAAATCCATGAATAGGATGGGAATAGAGGGATATGGTCCCCGGAAAGGTAGGGGGTTTTAGTTCAGACGGGGTAGCATGGTCGGTGCAGGAGGGGCCGAAGGGCCTGTTCCTGTGCTGGAATTTTTCTTTGCTCTGTGTTCAAATCCTGCAACCCCTGGCGTTTTGAGTTGAACTGAAACCAGAAGGAGCCTGGCAGCTGAAGTGGGAATAGCTCTGTCAGCTCCCCCAGAACCATGCAGTCATGACAGAGAAGCAGGTCCCAGGAACTCAAGCACACTTAGTTCCAGAAACCGAAAAACAAAGGGAAGTTTCCAGGAAGCCGGAAGGAACAAAGAGGAAGTGAAATTGGGAAAGGTACAACTATTCAACAAAGCTGCGGAGTACAGACCTGGGGAAGACGGCTGGTCAGGAGCCAGATACCTGATTTTAATTTGATTTGATCTGATTTATTGTCAGCGTACAGTGAAAAGTATTGTTTCTTCTGCACTACACAGACAAAGCATACTGTTTATAGAGAAGGAGAGGAGAGGGTGCAGAATGTAGTGTTACAGTCACAGTGAGGGTGTAGAGAAAAATCAGCTTAATGCGAGGTAGGTCCATTCAAAAGTCTGACAGCAGCAGGGAAGAAGCTGTTCTTGAGTCGGTCGGTACGGGACCTCAGACCTTTGGATCTTTTCCCCGATGGAAGAAGGTGGAAGAGAGAATGTCCGGGGTGCGTGGGGGGGGTCCTTAATTATCCTGGCTGCTTTTCCCCGAGGCAGCGGGAAGTGTAGACGGAGTCAATGGATGGGAGGCTGGTTTGTGTGATGGATTGGGCTACATTCACGACCTTTTGTAGTTCCTTGCAGTCTTGGGCAGAGCAGGAGCCCATTCCAAGCTGTGATACAACCAGAAAGAATGCTTTCTATGGGGCATCTGTAAAAGTTGGTGAGAGTCGTGGCGGACATGCCAAATTTCCTCAGTCTTCTGAGAAAGTAGCAGCGTTGGTGGGCTTTCTTATGGGGGGTCCAGGACAGGTTGTCGGTGATCTGGACACCTAAAAATTTGAAGCTCTCGACCCTTTCTACTTCGTCCCTGGTGATGTAGACAGGGGCATGTTCTCCTTTACGCTTCCTGAAGTCGATGACAATCTCCTTCGTTTTGTTGACATTGAGGGAGAGGGTTATCTGAAGTTGCCCTGTGATTGGTGACATTTTGTTACAGCCTGTGAAGAAATTGCTGATCTCCTGGCTATTCGAGACAAAGGAATTCCTGAAAGGAGAGTTGGAAATCCTGGAAGTGGATCCTTGCTAGAAACAGTTGAGGGAAAGTATTGTTTATAAAGAGGCCTTGTGGCACGTGGGGCAGCAACCCTAGGGCTGGACCTAAACCTCTAGGTTCGAATCCAATGCAAGGACTTGTTGGCCATGGAAGGAGTGTTCAATGCAGTTCAACAGGCTGACAATCAGCTCGGGAATCCTTCCACCACCTCTCCCATTATTCCTCAAAGGCTAATAAAAAATAGTTTGGGTGTGAGGATACACAAGAGAGATTGCTTGAAATCTCAGGTGTATCTTTCTGAGCATGGAGTTTGGAACCATTGCCCTGTATGCCAGAGTAGAGTGAGATCAGTTAGCTCATGGTGTGATAGTCATCTGTGAGGGGGTTGGAGGAATTTGACTGGGTGACATCTTGGTTTCAGAGTGTGGTGTGTCTGACCACCATCATCCTGTTCGTTTATAGGGACTGTGTGTTTACTGAGAACATTATGGCATAATTTTATAACCTGTGTTCGCCATAAAACTTTTACAGATGCACCATAGAAATCATCCTTTCTGGATGTATCACAGCTTGGTATGGCTCCTGCTCTGCCCAAGGCTGCAAGATTGGTATAGAGGGATTATGGGTCAAATGCAACAATTGGGGCTAGCATGGACAAGTTGGGCCGAAGGGCCCATTTCCATGCTGTAAACCTATATGAGTCTATGTGACGAGAGGCTGGAAGGGGCAGGAAATGGGACAGAGTGTACCCCCCACGCTTGCTGAGGGCAGCGAGTGGCCACAGTGCCGGTGAGGCTGAGGCCACAGTGAAACATTCCCGTTACGAGATGACATCGAAAGTAGAAGCAGGAGGAGGCCCTTCCAGCCTGCTCCACCATTCATTCTGACCGTGGCTGATCATCGAATTCAATATCCTGATCCCCCCCCCTTCCCACTCGATCCCTTTAGCCCCAAGAGCGATATCTAACTTCTTCCTGAAATCTCACAACGTTTTGGTCTCAACTACTTTCTGTGGGAGTGAATCCCACCGCTCTCTGGGTGAAGAAATTTCTCCTCACCTCAGTTCTAAAAGGTTTACCCCTTATCCTCAAACTATGACCCCCCTAGTTCTGGACTCCCCCCACCATGGGGAACATTCTTTCTGAATCCACCCTGTCCCACTGCAATCCTGTGTCCCTGAAACACTGGATAAGTGATGACAGAGTCTTTGTTAAATGATGAAATCATAACGCAATGACATTAACTGCCAAGAATCCTCAATGAATAACTACGAAACCACAACAATTTGCATTTCAATAGCACCCTGGATGCTTCATTGTCAAACCCAGTGATGTTGTACTAACAACATGCTAGCATTTGGCACCGAGTTTGACCCCACTATCACACACGGGGATGGGAGAATGACCAGATAAACTCGCTTTGTGTTATTAGCTGGGAGATAAACTTTGGCTGGGTTATCAGGATTTACCCCCCCAATAACAAAGCCATGGGATCCTGGAGGGAAGGGGAGTGAGGTGAGGGGAGGGGGGAGACAACAGGGCCTGAGTATAAAACATCCTCACAGTTTCCCCAGACCCCATCCTGATAAGAATTGAAAACCGCAGTGGGGAAAACGGAAAGAGTATTTCCATCATTTTTCTGAAAAAATATACTTTTTCTTCGAATAGAATGAACATTTGTGTCAATTGTAAAATTGCCCGTTTGTGTTGAGGGCGGCACAGTGGGTTAGCGCTGCTGCCTCACAGCGCCAGGCACCCAGGTTCGATTCCCAGCTTGGGTCACTGTCTGTGTGGAGTCTGCACATTCTCCCCGTGTCTGCGTGGGTTTCCTCCGGGTGCTCTGGTTTCCTCCCACAGTCTGAAAGACGGGCTGGTTAGGGTGCATTGGCCCTGCTAAATTGTTGCTTAGTGTCAGGGGGTCTAGCCAGGGTAAATGGGGTTGTGGGGTAAGGCCTGGGTTGGGATGTGGGGTAAGGCCTGGGTGGGATGGGGGGGTAAAGCCTGGGTTGGGGGGGGGGTAAAGCCTGGGTTGGGGGGGGGGTAAAGCCTGGGTTGGGGGGGGGGTAAGGCCTGGGTGGGGTTGTGGTTGGTGCAGGTTCGATGGGCCGAATGGCCTCTTTCTGCACTGTGGGATTCTATGAGCCAAACACAGAGCTGCTTTCAGCTTCCGGGTCTTTCCCTGACTCAGTCAGTGCCAACATTTTAAGAGAGAGACATTCATTCCCCCGCTCCCGCCAGCACCCCCCCGTCCCCGCTCCCTCCAGTCTCCTCCCCCCGTCCCTGTCCCCGTCCCCGCTCCCACCAGCACCCCCCGTCCCCGCTCCCTCCAGTCTCCTCCCCCCGTCCCCGCTCCCTCCAGTCTCCCCCCGTCCCCGTCCCCGCTCCCTCCAGTCTCCTCCCCCCGTCCCCGCTCCCTCCAGTCTCCCCCGTCCCCGCTCCCTCCAGTCTCCTCCCCCCGTCCCCGCTCCCTCCAGTCTCCCCCCGTCCCCGCTCCCTCCAGTCTCCCCCGTCCCCGCTCCCTCCAGTCTCCTCCCCCCGTCCCCGCTCCCTCCAGTCTCCCCCGTCC